>NC_071284.1:2892500-3067500 GCF_001660625.3 Ictalurus punctatus
TATATGATATGAGAAATTATTTTAGGTAAACATTACAGACTGCGGCCTTCTTATTAATAATAAGTTAAATATTGATATTTATTACTAATAATGAATTGTAGTTGATGTTTACTAACTAAAAAAAAAATGTTTCAAATATCAAGATAAACCTCGGTTTTAGTAGTTTTATTTGCTTTGTCTGAGGCTAAACAATCACAACACGGCTCCCGTGAATTATGGAATCAAGCCGTGAATTCTGAGAATAATCCACTTCCCTTATCACAAAGTCTCATATATGCTGTTGGATTTCATCATTTGTTGTCCAAACCAACTAATTTAGTGAATGGAATCGAGTTCGTCATTGTGCTGTACATGTAGAGCTGCGGGATAATCCGAGGTTTGGAACAAGAAGCGAATCTAATAATTTGATTTTTCAACAAAACTCTTGGGCGGTAAAAATGAGCTTTTTTTTGGGAGTCAGAGGGACTCGGGGTCATCTCTGCTCTTCAGTCTGCGTGTATGTTTTAGCGCAACATCCACATGATCAATGGCCATGTCACCCACTTCAGACCACCCCGAAGACTCCTCTGCACTCTTCAAACTAGTTTTACTTTGTGCCAGATCTGAAACATAACACAAACGTGTTTATGAGGGAGATAAAGAAAGCGTCGGGGATGTTTGAGAAATGATTGCAAATGACTGTTCAAGACGTGAAAAAGCTACTACATAAAAAAAGTCAGTTTTACGTTTAACATTCGATTAGATTAGATTAGATTAGAACACTCTATTAAAGCTTGTGTGTGTGTGTGTGTGTGTGTGTGTGTGTGTGTGTGTGTGTGTGTGTTGCTGTTCTTTTTGTAAATGACTGTTTATGAAGTGAAAAGCTCTATCATAATTATTATAAAAATAATAAAATGTACAGTATATTATATTATATTACCTTATATTATATTATATTATAATATAATATTTTATATTATATTATATTATATTATATTGTGGGTTTTTGTTTTTGATTGGTTGTTTTTGTAAATGACTGTTTATGAAGTGAAGAGCTACGGCGCAAAAAATAGCTTTAAGTGTGATAATATATATGATATGATATGATATGATATGATATGATATATTGCGTATTCTGTAGTTGGTGTTTAGTGGTAATTTGGGAGGAAATGGTTGTTTCCTTCCTTCCTTATTTGTTTGTTTGTTTGTTTGTTTGTTTGTTTGTTTGTTTGTTTGTTTGTTGTAAATGACGGTTCAAGAAGGGAAAAGCTACCATATGTGAATTATTTCTTTTGTTATATTATATTATATTATATTATATTATATTATATTATAGTATATTATATTATAATCAATCGACTATTACAACACATTCTTTTTTCTAATTACATTCATTCGTGTTCAACGTCCATTCCACCAAGCATCCTGGAAGCACTTTGAGAGATTCGGGTGAGACAACCCGACAATCTTCCAGAAATCGTTCGTGATTAGCGTGCATTGTAGCTACATTACACCGTATTATTTATTTTTTTTCTACCATCCTGCAGAACCCCGTCACGAGGCGGTGATAAATGGATGACCCGTTCTAAATGGGCCACAGTTCAGAAACCGCCAGCTTGTCTTTCAGGATTTGCACGCCAAAAAAACTTCTCTGAGAGTCCAATAGCAAAGGCTCTTGCCAAGGAAAATTAAAAAGCCATCCGGGCGTGATTGGCGAGCTGTTGATTGCTTGGATGGGTGGGGCAGCGCTTCACATCAGTCCAGCCGCCCAATAAGCGCAATCAGCCGCGCGCGTGCAATTCCTCCCTTCTACTTTTTCTTTTTTTTCTTCTTCTTCTTTCATTCACATAAACACCGCTTGAACGAAAATATACACGGCCACCTACTGCGCCAGTGAAAGTGAGGAGGAGTGGGCACCTCTACTCCAACTCCTTGCTGATTTCACCTCCACTGATGGACATGAAGCGACGCGGGGAAACAAATATTGAGTTGTAGTTCCCAGTCGCGCGCCATCACGTGTGAAACGAAAATATTAATAATTGCATGAGCGAGTTCTTCAAATCTAGTATCCAAGCAAATGCTTCATGAGGTGTCCGTCTGCATATACATATACACTTCCTGAATGATCTTGCTGGAGGATATGTTTAGGACATTTAGGAGATTGTTTCGTGCGCTATAACAGCCACTTCCGGTGCAAAAAAGAAAATACACACCCACGTCTATCTATATCTATATACTGCAAATATGAACATATATATATATATATAATATATATATATTATATATATATATATATATATATATATATATATATATATATATATATATATATATATATATATATATATATATATATATTCACTAATCTACACTAGAACTACTTTTACTACTTTACATTGGCTCCATTTTGCACATTTCGAGTTTTGGCCACAATGTCAAACAAGAATGAACTTGTGGCCCAGCAAGCAGACATTCATTTGACGGATCAGTCTGTCATGGGACTTTTCAAACATTTCCACTGCACCCTTTTGGTGAACTTCACGGCCTCTGAGCTCGCGATCGAGATCTCTCCTTCTCTTTCTCTCTTTGTGACATGACAATTTCATTCCCCCCACCCCTCTTTTCAGGGCGAATTCAAACTTTTGTTTAATTTCATTGTGTAACAGAAGTGTGCACCGGCTGCAGTAGCAAATAAATAGATGTTGAAGAAATTTTTTTCACTTTCATCTTCACTTGAAAATTGCGTGCAAACCTGTTTCTTCTGTTATGTCTTGTCCACTTGCTATATATACATTATATATATATATATATATATATATATATATATATATATATATATATATATATATATATATATATATATAGAGAGAGAGAGAGAGAGAGAGAGAGAGAGAGAGAGAGAGAGAGAGAGAGAGAGAGAGAGAGAGAATTTAAACAGTTTGTTCAAGTTACATGTTTGTTTCAATATAACCGAAGTGTCTGTTCAGCGCACGTGCACTTTAACAAAGTTAGGATTGACAGCGGATATTATTGGACTGACAAAGTGACGGGAAAAAAGATTAGACTGTAAATACTGTTATAATATCATGTTATATGGCTGTGGGATTGTCACTCCAGATAGGTAATGTTCTAGATTTAGTTTCATAGATAACAGACAGTGCAGATTGTACATGGAATTAAGGACAATACAGTATTCATTGCAATGCGCAGCGTTGTTTTTAAATGACTGTAATTCACTCGCGTGCTGTGGTGCGGTAATATACAATGCGTTATGTTTTTTGGTGACATAGGAATCATAAATAAATTCAGACAACACTGCTTGTTTAAACCGAGGAACTGAAGAAACAAAGGGTAGGTCCGCAACTTACAGGTATTTTTGTCTAAGGGATGGATGGAGAAGCTGTGGTAAGCTGTTTGGGATGTACTGAGCAAGGAATTTCGCGTCTCTGTTGCATACTTTTGGTTGCTCAGAAACTAAGTATGCACGACTCCAGCGTGAGCATGAGGTGAATCTCTACGTGCTGTCAAATAGTTCACTGGAGAACGTCATGGAAAATGTGCGCTCTGGATGAAGTGGGTATGAGTCTAACCTAACGCGCTTGGAGATGTTGTTAAAGGGACAGCTTATATAAAGCAAAGGAACATTATTATTATTATTATTATTATTATTATTATTATTATTATTATTATTATTATTATTATTTGCAGTAGTAGTAGTAGTAGTAGGAGGAGGAGGAATAGGAGGAGTCTCTGTGACTCATTTTAAACATAAATATATAGGCCTACATGAATCCACAAAGCATTACTACGTGATCTAAAAATGCATACATTTTAAATAAACAAAATATCTTATATATGTTATATGTTTATAAGGAATTAAGACGATGTAAATAATCTATGTTGATACAGATTGATACTAAGCAAATTCTGATATTAGTGGATGTAGGAATAATTGAGCAGAATACACAGTGTCCAGAGAATATATTAAAATATATATATATTTATATGTAGGTTCAAAGTTTT
Source organism: Ictalurus punctatus (assembly GCF_001660625.3). Classification (NCBI taxonomy): domain Eukaryota; kingdom Metazoa; phylum Chordata; class Actinopteri; order Siluriformes; family Ictaluridae; genus Ictalurus; species Ictalurus punctatus. The sequence goes on from NC_071284.1 coordinate 2,896,503, forward strand.
AATTAATAAATTACTTGATTGGTTGACATTATAGGCTACCTGTGTGCGTGACAGTCATGTAAGCATTAGAGGTGGATATTAGGACATGGGAGGCAGGTCAAGGAAGATCAGCAGGATTAAAGCAGAACAGTAGAGTCAAAATAGCACGCCACCTACGGTAACTAAGGACACCTAGCCTAGCACAGTGCGCTCTATTTTGATATGATATTTAGTGGTATGTGCGTGCTTGGTGCTTAGCTCTGAAGTTCTGGACGCAGCGCAGGGTGAAAATAAAGGAGGGCGGTATAGGGAACGCGCATAACAGCGGACAAACCAAGAGTTCCTCTTGGAATGAAGTCATCAACGTTAATTAAACGCAGCGGGGAAAGGAACGGACGGGTGCGCGATCTCTCTCCCTCTCTCTCTCTCCCCCTCTCTCTCTCTCTCCCGGTTTTACGCACTGGGTGGTCCGCGCGCTGATAAATGCGCAATGCGCGGAGGACCTGGAGTCCGGTTCTATCAATATACACTCCGTTACTTGGGTTTCGGTGACAACAGCGAATGCCTGAGGCTTGCTTCAGCCTTAATGGCTTGTCGGTGGCGACAGGGGGTTGTATATTTTTATTTAACCCCACATAATCGCGGGTCACTAGACTACGTCATGCACAATGTAAAATGTAGCAAAACGTTTGCTTCAAGCCAAAAAGAACCAGTTTACTAAATGTTATCATTATAATTTAATTCTGTGCAAAAAGGCACATGCATAGCAAGTCTATAAAAATATACACTATAAATAAAATACAGGTATTCTGTATAATACGTTATACAGGCTATTATATTATATGTAGGCTATATAAATCTATGCATGATATTAGGCATGCCTGTCAAAATAAAATAAAAAATAAAAAAGCACCAGACACTAAAAGGAACCTTAGTGGAAATATTATTGGTGAAGCAACCTCATATTCCAGAATTTTTTTTTTATTATTATTATTATTATTATTATTATTATTATTATTATTAATTTATTTTTTTATTTTTTTGCAAGGTTAAGGCTAGGCTTTTGCTTTGCAGCTGTGTGCTTTTTTTGTGCCGAAAATCGGATCACAGCTCACCCAGACTGCGCACACTATATACAGCCAGAAAAACAAAGAAGAAAATAGTTAATGTACAGGTTTTGTTTCACTCACCATATACCTAGTTACAGGAAATTATAAAACAGATAAGCTTATATATATATAAGCATTATTATTATTTTAAAATAAATATATACTTTTTTAATTTTGCCGGTTGGTTATTCTCAATTGATCGGCACCAATCTGCATCACTGCGTTTCATTTAAATAAATAAATAAATAAAATAAAATAAAATAAAAAATAGAAAAGATAAACCATGTTATGTTTTGAATATTAATGCTCATTTTCAGATCGAACAAACACACGTCTGTTATCAGCCCGAATTCAGTTGAACAAGTGAAACTGACTTGCCTTGACTCACCGATTAGCCGTCTTCATATAGCAAAGTTTCTCAAAGCAAGTGCAGGTCCGAGGCAGCATTTTTTTAAAAAGAAAGTAGACAGAATTGTCTACGGCTTCATCTCCACATTTATGTTAAAACAAAGATTCACAAATAGTTTGCGCCGCATAAAACGGACGCATAGCCCCAGAATGGGTATTAGCGGCTCTTGTGGTGCTTTTTGCTTGATTTTTTATTTAAAGAAGGCTAGAGAAAATGTTTACATTTGACAGTATAAACATCCTGCCCATGTTCCTGTCTGTCTTAAAAAGAAATCGGCCCGTATGCTCCCGTGAATATACGGGTTGTATTTTTTTAATTTTTAACAAAAATGTATTTTTTTAAACACATTTTCTTGCTTTATTAGCTACAGATTTGAAAAGAAAACAAAACTCAGGGTTGGAATAGGCTAAATGTGAAAAATTTCTATGTATCATGAGAAGGTCTGACAATGAGCAACAAAACGATGAATTAATGTAATCAAACAGAAAATAATACAGAACAGTTTTATAATATAAGCTATTTTAGTATAGTGGTAAGAAAAGGAATATTAAAATAAAAAAGCATAAATGATGGCACATATTTTAGTTATAGGTACTGATTATTTAAGACTAATAACGCTAAAATATATATATATATATAGATCTATTTGACTAATGACTGTAAAATTCATATGCACTCGTTATTTTATGCTATCATATACATGCAAATAGACAAGCGGCTTTCTAACGGTAGAAAACTTTACGCAGAGCTGCCAGATGTTGGTGTGAGCCCACCCCGTGGCGTGGGGAGGAAAATGGGCGGAGATTGGGCGGTCCCTTACGCGCTTCGTGACGTCTTCATGATGGTCAAGAGCTTGGCTAGGCGCTGATGGCCACAGATAAGTAAAGAGCGATCTGCAAAGAGAACGAGACCAGACGGAACCGAAGCAGTATAAGAAGCTCCCTTTCTGTGTTAATTGTGGACAGTGCCATAGCAGGACTTTTCTAACTTGAGGACAGTGAAGCTACCGAACTAAACGCGACAGATTGTCCACGGTGCGCTTGCGTTTCTTGGGGAGTCAGGATTTTTTTTTATTGCCGCTTTTTGTGGGTCATGACAAGATCTGGTTGATCGTTTGGTTTCCGAAGTTCCAGCGGTCTCGCTACAGGTGGAGGATTTTCCTTTCTTGAAAAAATATAGAAAAGAAAAGCCGTATCGAGCGCTCAGAACCGATGACGGCCGAGGTCCAGCAACCTTCCGTGCAGCCGCCTGCCCAAAGCAGCCCGATGTCCGCACCCGAGAAAGCGCACGCTCAATCGGCGGCCATGGACGCGGCCTCCTCCACCACCAAAGCCAAAAAGACAAATGCCGGCATCCGGCGTCCTGAGAAGCCGCCGTACTCGTACATCGCGCTCATCGTCATGGCCATCCAGAGCTCTCCGACGAAGCGTCTTACGCTCAGCGAGATCTACCAGTTCCTCCAGAGCCGCTTCCCGTTCTTCCGCGGCTCTTACCAGGGCTGGAAAAACTCCGTGCGTCACAACTTGTCCTTAAACGAGTGCTTCATTAAGCTGCCCAAGGGGCTCGGGCGACCAGGGAAGGGTCACTACTGGACCATCGACCCTGCGAGCGAGTTCATGTTCGAGGAGGGCTCTTTTCGGCGCAGACCACGCGGATTCCGGCGCAAATGTCAGGCGCTCAAGCCGTCCATGTACAGCATGATGAACGGCCTCGGGTTCAACCACTTACCCGAGTCCTACAACTTCCAGGGCAGCGGCGGAGGCCTGTCTTGCCCGCCAAATAGTTTATCTTTAGAGAGCGGGATTGGGATGATGAACGGACATTTGGCAGGCAACATGGAGGGAATGGGCCTGGCGGGACACTCCATGTCTCATCTGTCAGCCAACAGTGGACATTCCTACATGGGGAACTGTACGGGATCCACGGGGAGCGAGTATCCCCATCACGACAACTCAGCCTCGCCCCTGCTGTCCGGCGGCGGAGTCATGGAGCCGCATCCCGTTTACTCGAGCACGACCTCGGCGTGGGCGCCCGCGCCGTCAGCTTCCCTTAATAACGGAGCGTCTTACATTAAACAGCAGCCTCTGTCTCCGTGCAACCCAGGTGCAAATCCTTTACAGCCGAGCTTACCCACACACTCTTTGGACCAGTCATATCTGCACCAGAATGGGCACAGCACGACCGACCTACAAGGTACATTTTATTTACTAAATAAAAAAATCAACAAATCAATCAGTAAATATATCCAGCATGAAAATCCCTTAGAAATATTTTATAGCACGGTCCAGCATGAAGCAAATCTATTAACACTATGTAAAAACTCCACATTTGTAATTATTCTTTGTTTATTTAAAGTAATGCTATAAAAGCAGTTGAATTCCGACATATTTACATGTCCTATAAAAAATATTTTGCGTTTAGGATTTTTGTCCTAATTCATTAAAACGTCAATCCTCTTTTGCGTGTAATTTCTTGAGGGTAGTTAGTGAAGGCCGTCAGAGGGTAGCCCATCTCTCTTACGGGACTCAGCTTTAAAACGGTGCCAATTTCCAGACTATAGTCAAGCAGGGCGCGCGGCACCGGGTCCGGTGGGAATCGCGTGCGAGCACGGCGCTGTCAATTAAGAGAAAGATCTCCCACCCTGAAGTCAACCATCCAGCCCTTCCACACTTACTCCCTGCAGGCGGTGTAATCAGGCTCGCCAAAATAGATACGGCTGTCATTAAATGCTACATGAAACCAGCGGCTTTAGAATTACATCCACCATCAACACTGGGATCAATTTAAAGTTCGCACATTCTTTCTGCGTTGCATCGCATTTGGCACAAACCTGACTGTGGGGTGTTTAAAACACAACAACAGCTTCAATGTGTTGTCGTGAATTAAAGACTGAAGATAGCAGCAAAATGTCTAGTTTCTAAAAATTCTAATCTCTTAAAAAAATTTAAAAAATAAAAAAATTAAATAAAAAGAAGAACAAGAAGAAAAATGTTGAAGTTGAATTTAATCTGTTACCTAAGTCGAAAAATGCAGGCAATAATAATAATAATAATAATAATAATAATAATAATAATAATAATGTAACTTATTTTTGGTATTACTACTATTACTGTTCTTTTTGTATTGTTCTTCTTCTTATTATTATTATTATTATCATCATCATCATCATCAAGTCACGCTAATATTTTCCTCCTGAATCACAGTGCACTCATGGTGAACTCAAATAAACACTGTAAAGATTAATTCTAATTGAACTCTACAGATTTTCTTACCCGAAATTTGGTTTCTATACAAATGCACTTAACTTATATTGGACTATTTACTACGCTGATTTTATACCGAATTTTTTTTTTTAATTTAATTTAATTTTTTTTTTTTTTTTTTTTTTTTTTTTTTACATCATGCCCTTTTAGTAACCTAACGAGGACTATTTTTGTGGTTTCTCCTCCGTAGGTATTCCCAGGTACCATTCCCAATCTCCCAGCATGTGCGACCGGAAGGAGTTTGTGTTCTCTTTCAACGCCATGACATCTTCAACTATGCATTCACCTGGAAGCGGCTCTTATTATCATCACCAACAAGTCGCCTATCAGGACATCAAGCCTTGCGTGATGTGACAACACTGGTAATGAATTAAAGACTGATTTAACACTGATGAAGGAGCCACTGAGCCTCTACGGTGGGAAACAACAACAACAACAACAACAACAACAACACACGGGCCTGAAAGGAGCGCTGGAAAAAGAAGGAAAAAAAGACAACGGCGCTCAAAACGACAGGCTACATTACACATCCATCTAAAAATGCGAAATGATGCAAACTCGGTACAAAAACATGAACAGGAGAAAAGCCGGGTACCTTAACTTAACCGTGTCGGTGTTTTACAAACCACCTTTTACAAACAGCCTTTAAGGTGATGTGTGCCAAATTTATTCAAGCTATTTCCAAATAAGACTGCGCAAATTCTAAACTAATGTGCATCTCAATGCCAAAGAAAAAAAAATAAAGGAGAAAAAAATACCGCTTGGTACTAACTCTGCTGGCGGATGGATACCACTTGAGTGTAGATTGTGAGTGACTGTCCGTGTTGTCATTCCGGGGAACCAGGAGTGAATTTTGTTTTTCAGTGAAAATTGTATTACGTGTTTTTTTTTTTGTTTGTTTGTTTGTTTTTGTTTTGTTTTTTTTAAATATAGGCCTATATAAATATTACTTTCATTCAGGACAAGCTGTTCGATATCTGATCATATTAGTAAATTCAGTGCAAGTGTGAAAGTTCATTAGGTTATCACATGGAAGGAAAACGAAGGCACTTTTAAACCTTAAAGCGCAAGTTTATTTATTCTGTTTATATTTGGATTGTATAATTATAGCCATAGTATTGAACGCTTTATCGGCAATATTTGCCCAGACGCTGTCTTCTTCAATGTAAACAGAAAATGAAGGTTTAATGTAAGCACTGTTGTTTTGTTTGTTTGGTGTTTTATTTTAGTTTTTGTTTTTGTATATCCGTATTGACACGAGTCATTTTCCAGCACTGTAAAAAAAAAAATTGTATATGGTGTAGGTAATATCTTTTTAGTAGGCAATCTTTTACTTTCTATTTTCGTGGCTTTAGACATTAGGTCATCTACGCACGATATGTATAAAATTGTATAAAACAGTAAATGGCATGCAGTTGGAATTAAACTGTTCAAAAGTATACGCATCAAATTTGCAGGTTTTCCAAGATAATTAGATCTCTTTTTTTATATGATTCAGTACCGGGACTGCGTTCGGGGATATACATATATATTTTAATTACAGACAGGATAAAAGATTTGCTCTTCATTTAAAAAACAAAACAACGACAACAAAAAACAGCCCTTAAAAATGAAATGCAGACAAAAATATTTTTTTTCACTTTTCTACGACTGGAAACTGTGTCTAAATCCGTGCACATAAAATAGCAAAATGATTGCATTTTCTAATACATTTATTATTATTATTATTATTATTATTATTATTATTATTATTATTATTCAAAGAACTACTTTCTACAACAAAGCACGTGCTATTAGGTTTGTAATTACAGCTCCGATAATTCATTAATTATTTAATTAATTAATTATTCTAAAATATGTATTTAGGTTTTATTTGGGTTTTCATTTTATTTATTTATTTTCTCTTTTTTTTTGGGGGGGGGGTGGTGGAATTAACCTTTGTAAGCCTACAAAACCCCAAATTGCACAGGCAAAGAGAGAAAACGTGTGTGTGTCGTATGTGTACAGCTTCTATATTTTTAAAAATATATTTATATATATATATATATATATATATTTGTAGATATCCTACTTGCCGCTGAAATTATTCAACTGAAAACAGCAATCTGTCTTTTCTAAGTTTCGGATAAAATGTCGGCCGAAATGATAATGTAATATAATGCAAGTGGTCACCGAGTTCACACTCTTCTTCTTCTTATTATTTTTTATGATTATCCATCTGTTTTAGCCTGCACGTCTTCAGCTGCACATGGGTAATAGCACCAGAGTTTACTTTTATCCATTTATTGCTTTATTTAAACCGGTGTATAGACCATGTCGTCAATTTATAAAGTAAATATTTAATGGATCTTTTACCAGTTGAGATCTAGACGCTGCACTGAAACGTCTCACTTATTCCTAAACCTTTAAAATATCTCCTTTTCCACTTTTTTTTTAAAATTATTATTATTAACCGTTCAGGGAACATTAACAAGTAGCCCACATCCGAAGATCTGCATTATGGTTGGTTTTGGTTTGTTTTTTGCTGATCTGATTTTTATTAGTTTGCATATAGACGCAAAACTGCACAAAATCAGGCGCCGTTTTTTCCCCCTAGAGTTTGGGCACCACCTAATGGCTACGTGTTGTAGGAACACTGAATTAAAAAAATAACTCTGAATGATAACATACAATTCATCAGTCCTCGCAGGGGAGATTCAAGATAATAGAATAATTCGATGACAACAACAACAACAATAATAATAATAATAATAATAATAATAATAATAAATTTCACGTGAATGTTTACAGTTAGAATGAATGTGATTTTTTTCACGAATTTTTACACATTTTCACGTTTATGTAAATTCGAGTAAATATAGAATACATGTGGAAAAAAAACATAATGCATCATTTATCATGTAAAATGTCAAAAACCCATGCCTAAGAAGAAGAAGAGGAATGTAATGTTTTAGTGTAAATCAGATAAGATGTTTGAGTGTATCCAATTTCAGTGTATTTTCTGAAAAGGTGAATCAGACCTCATCCAAAATCCAAACTGAACTTGAATTTTTAAATAAAACAGCAGACACTACATGGCGGGACAATTAGGCTCTCCATCTAACATGGTCAACAGGGGTTAAATATATCTTTAGTTCATGTCGACAACCAAAATCCATGATCCATGTTTATATGGTTTAATGGACTGCGAGTTATGGACATCATAAATCTGGAAACAGCAGAAGTAGCTAACGTTTCCCTACTTTCATCCCACAACAGCTGTTCCAATCCATCGACTTGCACTATAAGCGAATAAAAGTCATTTTGGGCTCATGAGGCACATTGGAGCTTAGTGTTAGATGAAGGGAAACACACTGTAAGACCCACATGGCCGCAGAGTCCAGCTTGGAGAGAGGGAGAGAGAGGGAGGGAGGAAGGAAAAAACCCAACAGGCACTCCAACTCCCCATATTATCTCCCTGCGTTATCTGCGTTGTCATTTGTCAAGACTATTTTACTGAGTGAAATTGACAGAGTAACACCCTTATAGGTTAACGTTCACCAGGGCAGCTGGGGCATGTTGCCTCCTTGCCTCTGGACCACACATTAATCTGCTCCTGAAGTTAAACAGAGCTGGAGCGAATCAAATTCCTGTGTGATTCACTCAATGCCATGAAAATCAGTTAAACACATTATAAAATCACATTATTGAATCGATTCATTTGAACACTAAATCAAAATTTTCATGGTATGTGTTTCTTGGGATGATGCCTACAGGCTTAATTAAATACCTGCACATCAATTTTGTTGTATGTATATATACACATATATACACACACACACACACATTATATTACATATACACATATATATACACACACACACACACATATATACATATATATACATATATATATATATATATATATACACACACATATATACACATATATATAAATTAATGCAAAATGAACAGGTTTCCTTTTCCAAACAAATGGATGTTTTATCACACGCTTCAATAGAAGAGATCGGACACGAGGAAATTCTGACCTTTTGTACGAAGCAGTGAACATTGTCGATATCGCACATTTGCTTACGTGTAAATAGGGACCCATGTGCAGAACCGTGTATGTTGAATATTCAAGATATTGTACATTTACTTTAAAAAATTAATAAATCCCAGATTTTTCCAGATCTGGCCTCATTTCTAAAAGTCGATACAGAAATAATACAGAGTATCATATAAAGTGGGCTACTGTATTTTAGTGACGTAAAATCATTATGGACAACAGCTGCTTGTAAAAAGTTAACCAAGAAAGCACTAAAAGGCTCAGACCACCCCAAACAGCAAGTATGTTCAGCTGGAATGTTCTGGAATCGGAGATGGAGGAAGAAAAACAGAGACCCAGTCGAAATCAGAACGCAGCACCTGTAAAAGATGAAGTTACCCTCGCTCCGCGTGTAAAACTAATCCCGTCCGAACAGAGCCTGAGCGCTTTGTTTTGATTCACCACATACAGCGGAATCAGCGATTTTGGGGGGTCGTGGAATACTTTTGGTTTCAGAAGATGAAGACAATTGATAGATGCATATATCAATGGTGTGGTCTACTACATTATATATAATAAGTGGAAATTACATAGTATAGTATAGAATTTACACTCTGTAGTAAAGAATTTTTCGCCCAACTGTGAAACGATAAGTGTCGAGAGGACCATATTTACAATATTTACACAAGTAATCAGGTCAAATCTGCTTTCTGATTTTGGGTGAAGTTTGGTTTTGCACTGGAGTGATAAGTATAATGTTAATACCCAGAAATAGCCATGAGGTTTAGCAACACTCTGCTAAACTGGTGGCTGTCGTCTTCATTTCCTTGTCCTCTTTATTTGTGCATACACGTCTCACTTTGATGCTCGAGAATGCAACATGATACATTAAGAGCCAGGGGGTGTAAACTTTTTAACAGGATGACCGGTGTAAATTATTTTGTTTACAGATCGCTTTTTTTTAATTATTATTATTTAGTACTGCCCTTCAGATGTCTCCCAAAGGCAAAATGCTAACAATTTACACCGATCATCCTGTTCAAAAGTTTACACCCCCTCCCCCCTGGCTCTTAATGTATCCTGTGTTGCCTTCTTGAGCATCGGTGAACGTGTGCAGCTTTCGTAATAGTCGTGTACGAGTCCCTCAGATGTCCCCGGTGTGAAAAGATGGATCTCAACATCACATAGCCGCTGCTGGAAAAGGGTCAGATATGCAGAAGATGCTGGAAAAGCAGAGAATGTGCAGGACCTGGAGGATTTACTGAAGAACAGTGGGCACTTTAACTGCTCAGGACAAACACGAGACTCATGAAGAACTCTCACAACATAAACACAGTCGCGGATCATCCAGGTAACGGACACAGTGTTAATAATCAAAAGGTATGTAAACTTTTGAATGGGGTAATTGTTTATAAATTCAGCTATAATCTTGTCTTATGGACAATATGTAAACATCTGTTATGTGAAATAGCTTCTTCAGGACAGGACTAAATATGAAATAACATGGGATTTTTATGATCAGTCTTATTTTGTTAACAGTATTAAAATTTAGCAGATTCTGCAAGGGGTATGCAAACTTTTGGGCACAACTGTAAATATATTAGATCGATATAAATTCAGTGTTGTAATAACCGCCTCACACTATCCCGTTATCGACTGTTTTCCGATAAGGGCATGTTGTGCGAGTTTTATTCCTTACTTATTCGAAACTACACGATTAATACAGGTCTAAAAAAAAAAAAAAAAGTTAAGGTCTTAATACAGGTCTAAAAAAAAAAAAAAACATTAAGAAAGGGCATCTTTAATAAATATATTTTAAACATGATAAATCATAAGGATTTCTGAATTTTATTTCCAGGAGCAATCATTTTGTCAGATCATGCATCAAATGTTCTTCTCCCACTGAAATCTCACAGCTTTTCTGGATTTCTCCTCCAACCTCTCCTCTAGGACATTACTGATGGTGGTTTTAGTCTGAGCTGTTCCTATGGGTTTGTTCTTGATAGATCTTTGGTAGGACCTGGTCTACGGAAGCTCTTTTGGCTTTTGGCTCGTTCTACCTGCGGTGTGTGGCCGTTAATGCAGAGTCCCTGCAGGGCATCCAGGGCCTGATCCGAGGCTCGCTCATCACTGTACTCAAGGAACGCCCTGCGCTGTGCCCCCTTCCAGGTGAGTCGAACAGGTACAGCGTCCCGCTCCCTTAGGAAACGCTTCAGCTCGCTCACACGCAGTCCAGCTGGGAGGTCGCCTAAATAAAGTGTGCTTACAGGAGCCTGAGAGCGTTCACGCTTCAAATCAGCTTCTTCAAGCGGAAGTGCATGATCTTGCCTTGGGGTTTTAGGATGGTGTTTTGGATCAGGACCGGGCTTGGGCTCAGGTTTATGCTCCCGTTTTGTCTTCATACTTTCAGCGGAGGACACTTTCAGCATCACGTCCTTTCCAGCCTTCTGCTCCAAGGCTCGCAGTTTTTTCAGGATGGGAATCTTCTCCAGCATTTCTGCATCGAGCTGCGGACATGAAAATAACAACGTTTGCAGCTTTTCAGAGAAAACTCTAGAAACTGTCCCCCTTTGGTGGAGGGAAAAAAAACAATACAAAGTAATGCTACTATACAAGATCTTTTAACGTAGAGTAGAGGTGCGTAGAGTAGAGGTGCAAGAGCCAGATTAAGCAAAAGTTTAAATAATGTCGGGGGCTGGCATTTTAGGGGTTAGTTAAGTGTTCACGGAAGAGGTGGGTCTTCAGCTGTTTTTTGAAGATGTGACAGATTCCGTGGTCCGGATTGAGGTTGGAAGTTCATTCCACCACTGAAGGACGGTTAGTTTGAAGGTTCTGGAAAGGGAACTTGAGCCTCGCCGAGTAGGCACTACTAACTCGGTCGTTAACCGATCGCAGATTGCGTGCGAGAACGTAAGCGTCGAGGACAGTGTTGAGGTGGTGAAGTGGGAGGGGGGTGCTTGGTCCAGACAAGGTACTTGTACGTGAGCAGTGTTCTGATTTAAAAGAGTTCTAAGCAGAACCCTTTTCGGCGTCTAAGAACCATTATTTATCTGAGAATTCCTTAAATAACCCTGCAAGAACCTTTTTTCCCCCCCTAAGGATCTAAGTACCAAGACAGTAAAGTTCAGTTTGTTAAGAAGAAATTAATAACCAGTCATTTGAAGTTTGTGCAACCCAGTTACTACCACTCAGCTTTTTGACGAGTCCTTTAACGGTTCATTTGACAATTTTCATTTATTTATTTTAATTTTTTTTTTTTTTAAGTTTTCTTGGTTTCCAAAAAATGTTTTCAATTCGAACCCTTACGAAGATCCCTCCACCGGATTAATCCGTATTTTACCAATAAAATAACTTCCAAATTCAATTCACCGAAAACCTTCCATTACTGAAATGGACATTTGTGCCTTCATTTGAGGAACTGCTGTGGATCATAGGACAGATAATTCCACGTTCTATTTAGCTCCTGAAGCTTGATTTCAAATTCTGGTACTTCTTAAGGACTCAGGATCGCTCTGATTTAGTCAATTCTATCATTTGAGAAACACAGGCACCCCACAATTCATCCTATAACTGCAAAATAACCGATTTCACCAGTAACGCATCCAACTCATTAACATGCAGTTAAGTAATCAGACAACGGGAAAACCACGAATCGGTCAATTTATTTTCAAATACAGAACTTCTGAACCTCTACAGTCGCTCTGCATCCTGTAAATAAACCCACTGAAAAGGAACTTGCGATTTTTTTAAAAATCAAACCTCCTGCTGCTCGAGTTAAACGTTCATCACTTCGAAGGCAAATATATATTTATAAGCTCACTTTAAATTAATAACAAAAAAAACAAAAAACGCCGCTTTATCACCACTGACGTTGAAAAGTCAAACGAAGTCCATTCTTTCTGCTAACAGGACGGCTCTCCTTGCTCTCTTCACGGGCTTCAGATCTCCTGAAACTTAATACTGCCTTTAATCCAAAATGAAATAGAGCAGTGTGCTAAATTTGATGGTAACCCAAATTTAATAGGATTATTAGTGTGTATGTAAACCCTTTTCCACTCTGGTTTAAATAATTGATTTAAATAATAATAAAGTTTAGCATTTAAAACTACGTTCTAGGAAATTAAGCACAGCTGTATGTAGCTTTTTCACCAAGACACCGTGTTTTTCGCTCAAGGCTATTACTATAACGCAAATATTCGCATCAAATCGACTCCAGACTACTCCGTTTCCATGGAGAATAAATAAAAAAAAAATTTTTAAAAAATGAATGCCAGAACCACAAATCTTCTGAACATCAGACTTGACCTTCACGGAGCTCTGGATTCTGGCTAACTTAAGTGACTCAAAGCCGCGGCAAATAACAAACATGGTCACATGGTCACTAATTCACACAACATAAGCAAACTTGCTTTATAAGGATGAATATAAAAAATATGTTTGACTTGGCAACCCCAAAAATAGAGAGGGGGGGGCGGGGGTAAAAACAAGTAAGGCTTTCAGCATTTGTTTCTTGTGGAAAACAATAAGTTAGAGAGATTTTTATGGAGATGCTTCTCGGGTGTATATACGGTGCATAAGTTTGCACACCCTAAGATTTTTGGATTTTTTCAACTGTTTTACAGTTGATCTAGAAAAATGTTCCGAGGCTGAAAAGAGGGTGAAAGCGGTTACAAAAGCAAAAGGTGTGTAAACATGTAATTAAGAAGATTTGTGTCACATTCAAGGGATTTTATCAACCACAGAACATGAATTTCAAACAAGAACATACAATTTCAGTAACAAGGGCATTCTTACTAAATAAGAGCTCATGTGGTTGGCACAAATGACATTTCTGACTTATTTAATTTTTCCTAAGATGCAGCAATCTTTCGCATTAAACCATATAATATTAAAACTGTAGTAGTGGTCCGTGTGTTTAGATTTACCTTTGACCAAATGATGCCCTGTGGTTTGGGGATCTTACACTCGGTCTTGATGATCCTGCTCGGTGTGAGGATGTAGTCCACGGTGAGATCGTGACTTTCCGTCAGTCCGTCTGGAATGTCTACAACCTGTTGATTACATACAAAACACTAGTACACTGAATTTATAATAATAATAATAATAATAATAATAATAATAATAATAATAATAATAATAGGTATTCAGTATTTTTGGATAGGGGCTGGCACGGAGACCTGGAAAGTTCTTGTCATACGTTAGGATGTTTGTAGAACACGAGCGCTCGTCGATGAGGCTCACACAATACACGAACTTTCACCTTGAGAGATCCGTGCCGAAGCTCACCTGATCCCAAATCCTGCTTTCTCAGGAAAATAAACGCAAGAGCCGTCATGCGACTTTAAATTTGTTTTGTAATAAGAGAAAAGGAGATTAAAAAAAATATAAGAGAAAACGTGAAGGAAGGATTGCTTAGGGAAACGCAGGAAGTGACGATCGCCTGTTCTGCAAAGAGAACTGGAGGTAAAGTGCAAAAATGCAGCTTTTGTTTCTGGTGCGTCACGAGGAATCATACGGTGTTTGGGTTTTATTTTTTAGGTGTGACATGACACATCATTTCGAATAGAAGCGTTATTATCGTGCTTAGATTTCGCCCTCGCTCTCCCGCACAAACAGATGGATTAGAGATTAGATTCACGGATCTGCCGCACGACAGGGGATGAATTTGTTTTCCTGTCGGACTTTCATTAGCACCGTCTCTCAGCGCTGTTCTTGCTGATAATTCCTGGGAAATTATCAGGAAATTGTGCCAATAAATGACCAGAACAGACACAATGACACCTTTTGAAACGGCAAATTTAAAAGCAGGAGAAATAAAAATGTACGTCGACAGAATCGAACAGGAGAAATGTCTGTAAATTCGAGTAATGTAATTCAATAAATTCAGCAGCTCGTCATGTTACCGAGACAAAGCATAAACTCCGCTGTCCTGAAGATGCCAGAAAACTTGAAGTTACGGTTTTACCTCTGACCGTTACTTTAAGCCCTGACACTGGAGACTCCTTCCATAAATGTTAAACACAGTGGATCTAAAAAGGTCTACACACCCCTGTTAAAATGGCGATGTAAAACAAATGAAACCAAGATAAATCATGTCAGAACCTTTTCTAAATTTTAACCAATTAAGGTGAACAATCAATAAGAATCATTTTACTGGGGAAGAAACTTCCAATACAAATCTTACATAAATGTGCACAGCCTTTTATAAGTGGGAATGTAGCAGTGTTCAGAATCAGCCAATCACTTATAAAACTCACGTTCAATACTAATTAGTATACACCTGCCATCAATTAAAGTGACTTGTTACCCCAAAGAAAGTACATCAGAAAAACCTGCCATTTTTAGATCCACTATAAACACATTTCTCCTTACAGAAACCATCGCCATAGCAACAATTGTGCCATACAAGTCCCTATGCAAGTTGTTACTATAGAAACGATGACATTTTAATACAAGTGCTTTAATATAAACCTGCGATTTGCCTTGCAGCCAGAACCACTGTCAGAGCTGCTGTTACAGAATATTAATCGACACCATTCCGACCAATCAGATTCGAGAATTCAACAGCGCTGTGTTAATAGACTTTTTTTTTTTTTTTTTTTAAAAAGGGTTCTGACCTGGCAGTCATGAACAACAGTCACGACCACTGTGGATTCATTCACAGCGCCCATTGAGACCATCATGGCATATTCCATGTCGGCATATCCTTCACCTTTCCCAATTCTGTATCCTGAAAAATGAATGAATGAATGAAAAATAAATAAAAAGTGGAAAATAAACACGAGAAATGAACTACATATTAGTTTACCTTTGTCAGACACAGCAACAGATCCAACCACAACCAGGTCCACGTGAACTCTCGAGTCTAATCCCACTGGGACACTGAACTCTTTAACACCCTGAAACAAAAACACAACGAACGTCATTGCAATGACAAAATGATGAAATGATACGTGACGTGCATACGATACGAGTGTGCGAGAGTCACCTGAGACGTAGAGCACACTCGCAGATCCTCCTTGGTGGCGTTCTGTGGAGGAACGATTCTGTTAAACAGTCCTGTCCGTAGGCGAGGCGTCGGGACCAGCAGTGTTTTTCCAGCCTGGAGTCAAAATACAGGGATGACGTTTTCCTAAAAAAACGGATCCTTTAAACCGCATTTGAGATGAGAAAACATGAAGTCTGCATAAACCGTAAAGGAAGAAAATGTAGCACTTTCCACAGAGCACATTAGGAAGTGTGTGAGCTTAACATTTATTCAAAAGCGACATTGAATTGAATTCTCAATTCCGAAGGTGTTGATTAATTTTCTAACACAGCAGCTCTGATAGTAGTGCAGCTGCACATCACGGCTTTATATTAATGCTCTTGTTCTAATACGTTAATGTTTCTAACAGTAATAAGAGAACATGTAACTCTGCTTCACACCGGCCACATCACACCACTCCAGTACTGATTGTTTTCCTATAACTGCACGCTCCGGTGTGTTTTATTCCTTACATAACGGACAGAAAGAGAACACTTTCACTTATAAATTCACCTGCAGCGCTGCTAATCGAGCCCCTTCCAGGGGTTTATCAGGATCCACTTTGATTTCATCGCATTTGGTGAAGATCTCAAAGCCCACGATCTTCCCGCACGCCCCATGAGCCCCCTGAAGAGACACAAAATTTTTTAAAAGAAGACATGACTCACTCACACGCAGTGTGTGAAAGCGAGCTCGCTCCTGTGGCTTATCCGGGTTCACTTTGACAACGCTGCTGGACCGGAACTCCTGCAGGACGGGAAGCCTGTCGCAGGCCGCTGTAGCAGCCTGTCTCACACACACACACAGAGAGAGCAGAAGGTGGCAATGGAAGTCCAACAGCAATCATATTTTCCTATTACTCAGGTAAATAACCACAACAAAAGCCTGTCATGTTTAAGAGTATAATATTATCAGTGATCTCTTAATTAAATGTGCAACAGTAAACAACAGTCTAGTGTTATGAATTAACCAGAGCTTTGGTCACGTGACCCAGACATACATCTGACTCTAGGACACAAGTTTAATGGATTCAGACTGAACAAAATACAAAGTTTATTTGATTGTAACACCAGCAGCGTCCAAGACCTCCCTGTTTTAAATAAAGTTGGAGCGCACAGTTTAATCCTATCTGATCTGTGGCCGGTGTGTCTTAATTTTATGTCAGTAAGGTTGGGGGAACGCATGCGTGGAAGAAGGGAATCTGTTAGTGTAACTAGTAATGACGAGGCACACTTCACATAAAATCGCATCAAGGTCCATGATCTCAGACACTGAGCTCAGAAAGAGAGAAAGCCTGGACTGATCATTGCTAAAAGGAATTTTTCTGGATTCTGGGAAATGGAAATGAATGAGCAAACTTTTGTCTTTAAAATGCAAACAAAATTGTTTGCACTGGTTAATGATGTTACAGTGCCGTGCCATTTTTCTCTTTCAGGCCAGTAGGTGTTGCTTAATGTTCTTTAACAGACAGTACAGTAGAACAACATAAATGTGCTTATTAAAGAGTGTAATATGACCTTGAAGTTTGGGATTCTGTGGTGCACAGGTCGGGGAAAGGTTGCCAGGTCTTTAGTCTCGATGTAATCCCACACTTTTTGGCGAATGTCCCATTTAGTCGCTTCTAACAGAGAAAACAGGCATTAAAACGTCCAGAGATGCGGGTCAAGCTCGGGTTTAACGATCAAATACAGCACAGAAAATCTCTTTCACATACCTTCAGGAATAATTATAGCAGTTTGCATAGTTTAGAAACTTGAAAACGCGTTAAATGGCGATAACAGTGAAGAGAGCACACTCCTGCATGGTTCCTAAACGCAAAGCGACATCAACAGCTGCTGCTTATCAAAATAAAGCGCACTTCCGGGTCAGCTACGGTGGCCTACAATGGTCAAATGTTGTGTGGTTTTTCCTTCTGAAAGCGTTCCGTTTAGGCTTTATATTACTTTTTGTTTACATGTAAGCTGCTAATGTAAGTCGGAATTCTGAGATGAAGTAGCTTTGAGATTTTTTTCTGAATCAGGAGAAAGATAATAAGACAAGTGTGTATGTGTTTTGATAACTTCATCCAAACTTTGATCCATCCATCGATTCATTTTTGATACTGATTAAACTATACACGGTCACGGGAAGCCTGGAGCCTATCCCAGGTGCCAACCTATCACAGGGCACAATCACACACACACACACACAACAACAACAATTTTAACACAAATTATAACATGTGTCTTTGGACTGGGGAAGGAAACCGGAGTACCCAGAGGAAACCCCTGAAGGTGCAAAGCAAACGTGCTAACCAGTAAGCCACCGTTCCCCCTAAACTTGGTGCACATAAATCTTTTTGTCTTGAGACGAGTTACCTGCAATTGCAATAGTTTTGTTAAGATGAAACATTTAATCCAATTTTAACCGAAAAAAGAGAAAATATCTGAAACATCTTAAAATGTTACCAAAAAACCCTCCTATACTATTTTTACATACAAGACAGTTCTTTAACAATTAATACAGAGAAACCTGAAGAAATAAGAAGAGGATAAATTTGTTCATTAATTAATAAACTTTGGTACAAACATATTTGATGTCTAAAATACCAGAACTGCTTTAATGAAACTTCCCCCATGCTGATCCTGCTTCAGTTACTGTAATTACAATAAAACCAAGAGAAGAAATGATGGCTTAAATAGTCCACTAGTCTTATTCACATGCCCGGTCAACTGATACCGAGACAAAGTAAAATGATCTACAAATACCATGAATCCATAAATAATTTCAGCTTTATATTATTATGTTGAAACATTGCACTTAAGTACTTCAGTACTGCAGTGACTTTAGAGGATGTTCTGCTGCAAAGATATCAACCAGAATGAATCCATGAACCTAACCGGTGTGATGGCATGGGGAATGTTTTCGTAGCCCACTGGGGCACTTAATACCAGCCGAGCATCATGTGAATGCCACAGCTTACATCTTGAATGTAAGTAGTAAGTACAGAAGCCAGAAATTTGTCTGTTAGTGGTGCTAGAGGGAAGGGTCATGAGGTCACAAAATTAACAAGATTCATCCTCTGAGGAACATCTATATGCTCACTAAATTTCACTGAAATTCAATCAGGTGATTTGCGCTGTGGTGAATGAGGGGACGGATGGATTGAAGTTAATTCTAAACCCCACCAGTGGGGAAATGAAGCTGACCAAAAATCAACATTGATTCACTGTTTGTCTTTTCATCACTGAAAAGCAATGAATTCTCAACACTGATTCAATATTATTTAGCACTGAATATTCAACCTCAACCAATGTGGTGATGATTCTGATGGAATTTCAACATTGAATCAATGTCACCTTGCTATCTGGGATATGTTACAAACCACTAGTTAGCTAAATAACATTAGAGTCTAGTCGTTTGTTGTTAAATGTATGTTTAAGGTTTAAATATGGAGTTAAGGCTGAACTAAGAACTAAGAACTTTTATTACTGTTTCAGCCTCCGAAGAAGAAATGAACAGGGAAGTCGCACACATACAAATAAGATAACATTCAATATATATATATATATATATATATATATATATATATATATATATATATATATATATATATATATATTCTTATTATTTATGCTTTTTTTAATATAGATCTCAAAAAATTTGAATATTGTGGAAACGTACACTTTTCCCTGTAATCTAATTAAAAGAGTGGAACTTTAATATTTTCTAGATTCATTACACACAAAGTGAAATATTTCGAGCCTTTTTTTTGTTTTAATCTTGATAATTACGGCTTACAGCTCATGGAAATCACAAATCCAGTATACCAAAATATCAAAATAAAGAATTTATAATACGGAAAGGCACTGGGCTCTAAATTGGAGGCAGGAAGGACCTTGCTAAGCGGTCCCTCTTTATTCTCTGGTGTCTGTTTGAGCATCAGTTTCCTCTCCTGAAGAAGGTTTTTAAAGCCGCTTTCTGCTGCACCTCCAGGATGGCCTTGTCGAACTTCTTGTACAGTTCATCAGAATCCTGCTTCATCTGCCGACCATGAAATGAGAGACAGGGGGATTTTGAGTAACTTTATTCCTTAAATAACTTACCCCCCCCTTCCCCCCTCTCTCTCTCTCTCTCTAGCTCACCTTACTGAATATGTGTTTCAGAAGTCCATGCTCAAATTTCAGGTCCTTCAGCTCTGTATCTGCCACTTTGAGACGTGCTTTCGTTCCCTGATGGAGGAATAAAATGGGATCAGTTAGAAATTGTGGTGTGTTTAGTACTCACACACACAGTAACCCTCTCAAACACATGAGAGGAATAAAACACTTCAGGCTGTTTTATATAACATGCTGTTATTGGAAAATAATCAGTAACTGTAACTCCACTTCAGTACACTTCACGTCAGCACTTGTCGTTCATTATTTTCCTATAACAGCACACCTCCGAGGGTGTTATTCCTTACATAATACAAGCTAACTAAAGGTATGTAGTATGTAGTAATGGAACGATAATTAAACAGTGAAAGTGATGACGCAACTTCAGTGCAGACCGAGATTAAAAGAGACACATACCACCAGTAAGCTTTTGTTCTTCTGATAGTCGGTGAGCTGTTTCTGCAGCTCTGACACTTCCTGCGTGGCTTTCTGCAGTAGCTCCGTCAGTTGCTTGTTCTGCTGCAGCACATTGAGCTTTTCCTTCTCCAACGTTTCATCCTTCTTGTTCTTTTCAGCCACTTCCTCCTGTAATTACAGTCAAAGGGAGAACGAAGAGCTTTAATGACACGCAGGGATCAGAATAAAGCTGAGATCAATCAGAGATCCAAATAGGTGAGGAGTTATGACTGACTCATTGGTATGATTACTGAGTAACAATTTTACCCAAGCAAAAGAGATGGATAGATAGATAGATAGATAGATAGATAGATAGATAGATAGATAGATAGATAGATAGATAGATCGATCAAAGTACTTCCTGGAACACTTGCTGCAAACAAAATGGAGATTATGCAGATAAATGATGCACTTCTGTGACACCCATTTGCAGCAAATGAATAATTAAGGTGTTAAGGATGGATGTACTGATGACTTAAGCAATACTAGATAGATTATAAGAATAAATCTAAGGTAAAGCTAACTAGCAGGAGATGATAACTCTACTCAACGTACCTCAAGCGAGTCGATTTGGTTCACGCTCTCGTAAGTGAGATCCTTATAATAGTTCTTTATATTACTGAAGGCTTTATCGTGGCTCTTTATCAGTTTCTTAATGTGGGCATGCTTCCGTTGCTCAATGTCGTGTATTTCAGTCTTGAGCCTCAGGTCTAGCTCCTCTTGCTGTTCTTCCAGCTTCTTCTCATACGTAGCCTTGATTACTGTAGATAAACATCAGCACGTTAGGATGTGGTACAATACTCCAGGTACAGGTACATTTCATTTCATGGAGAGTCAAAGACAGACGCTGTTAACACAGTACCTCGTAATTTTTCCTCAAATTCACTTCTGAGCTTGGTGATCTCCTTTTCATGGCTCTGTGGAAACAAATGAGTGTCTATTAACATGACAGTATTGATGAATAATCTGAAGGTCCAGTACAGACGTCTGCATTATATTTACTAACTCACTGAAAGAAAGAACAGAATCGAAGCTCTATGCTTAAGATATTGAAACAGTTTAATCCTTATTGTCACCTTTAATTTGTAAAATGTAATTGCAAAAAAACGTTAGGGCTTTTTAAGGACCCATGGACACACTGCTTAGTGCATGGTGACATAACATTACGTGACTGAAGTCTGACATAAACCACATAATCTAAGGCAGGAGGCTCAAACTCAAATTCTGCCTAGGTAGGAGGTTCTGTAACAAGGCAGACTCCACCCCCTGGACTTTTGGTTCTGCAGCAAGGTGTACCGGTACAAGTATCTGGATCAGGTATGACTTCACCTCTTGAACATAAATCTAAGGCTATTCTTTTTTTAAAAACATATTATTATCTATTCTAACCCAAACCCTAACCCTGGGTGCTCATATTTATTAAGGAAAGCATTTAAGAAGAACTCGCATGGGATTATCTCTGAACAAACATGTCTTAAGTTTCCCATCTCTTCTGTCTTTGCGTTCCATCGACTTTTCTTTTTTCAACATTATTTGTAGGTCTTTACACTAGGGGATCCATTTTGGGATTAGTAGCCAATCACTGAATCACACTAAAGGCCAGCACTCAGGCATTTCTGGATGGTTTTTGGGTACGTTTTCACATCACATGCAACAGATAATCCCTGATTTTATCCACTGAGTTTCAGAACTGTGTGATGGGAAAACACTTGAGTTTGTGACCTGTGATCTAAGGTTAATGATAAACAGACTAACAGGCACTCACCAGTTTTAGGCTCGTGATGGATTTCTCGTACAAGAGCTCCTGTTCTTTCGAATCCACTTTCAGCCTGTGTATGTCTCTCTGCAGCTCGCTCTCCAGGTCTGCCCGCTCTTTCTCCAGGAGTTTAGTGGCAACCACTCCCTCGTGCTTACACTCCGCAATGCTATTTTGATGTTCTAACAGCATGTCTTTAATCTTCTCCTTGTACTTCTGTAAAAAAAAACAAAAAAACATCAGAACATAAGATGCATCCTTTTAGACACTTCATTTTAGACATTTTCTGAATCACTGAAGAACGCTGATCATTATTACTCATACCCTGATCTCTTGCTGATGTTTCTCTGCAGACTCTTCCAGTTCTTTATCCGTGTTCCTTATTTCTGCTTTCTTCTCCTCTATCTGGCTTTTCGTGATCTCCCAAAAGCCTTGTATCTTATCTCTCTCCTGCTGGAAGTAATTGCGCTCTTTTTGCTCCCGATCCAGCTCCTCACGCACCCGGATAATTTGCTTTTCCAGCTGATGGAGAATCAACATTAGTGGTGAATTACAGCACACAATGGAGTGTTACAAAGCAAATCAGTTACAAAAAACAATTCTTAGTTACTGCGAATCTACAGTGCAGTGCAAAAATAAACAAGCGTTTATAGCTGCTATATCGTAAGTGCTTGTTTCATTTACGTTCCACAACATTAAATGTAATTATAATGTATAAAAAATAATGTATCTTACATGAATTCTACTGCAAACCGCTGTAGAACATGAGGAATAAAACACTTCGGGATGTGCTGTTATAGGAAACTAATCAACTTCAAAGTGGTAACAGTAACGCTGCTTCATCACACCACACCATTGTTGATTATTTCCCATAACAGCACCTCCCCAAGTAGTTTATTCCATAGATAGCATACACTATAGACCTAACACAATAAAAGTCTTGTTGATGCAAGTTAAAGGTGCATTTTCAAGATTCAAAAACTTTTGCACTCGTATGTATGTTAAGCTCATCACGCCTCAGTCCGTGCTCAATGATTATGGGTTACTATATTTATACATTTATATTTAAGTGATTTATTTAGGATAAGACAATTTGCACATTTCTTAAACTTTACCTGCTCTTTCGACATTTCCTCCACAGTAGGTCCTTGGTCTACAGTACTGCTCTTTTCCTCCACAGTAGATGGTCCTTGGTCTACAGTACTGCTCTTTTCCTCCACAGTAGATGGTCCTTGGTCTACAGTACTGCTCTTTTCCTCCACAGTAGGTCCTTGGTCTACAGTACTGCTCTTTTCCTCCACAGTAGATGGTCCTTGGTCTACAGTACTGCTCTTTTCCTCCGCAGTAGATGGTCCTTGGTCTACAGTACTGCTCTTTTCCTCCGCAGTAGATGGTCCTTGGGCTACAGTACTGCTCTTTTCCTCCGCAGTAGATGGTCCTTGGGCTACAGTACTGCTCTTTTCCTCCTCAGTAGATGGTCCTTGGGCTACAGTACTGCTCTTTTCCTCCGCAGTAGATGGTCCTTGGGCTACAGTATCGTTCTTTTCCTTCGATGTAGATGGTTTTTGTGCTACAATACCGCTCTTTCCATTCTCTGTAGCTGGTTTTTGGGCTACAGTACTGCTCTTTACATTCTCTATAGATAGTTTTCGGGTTACAGTACTGCTCTTTCCATTCTCTATAGATGGTTTTCGGGTTACAGTACTGCTCTTTCCATTCTCTATAGATGGTTTTCGGGTTGAAGTACTGCTCTTTCCATTCTCTATAGATGGTTTTCGGGTTGAAGTACTGCTCTTTCCATTCTCTATAGATGGTTTTCGGGTTACAGTAATGCTCTTTCCATTCTCTATAGATGGTTTTCGGGTTGAAGTACTGCTCTTTCCATTCTCTATAGATGGTTTTCGGGTTACAGTACTGCTCTTTCCATTCTCTGTAGATGGTTTTTGGGCTAAAGTACAGAGCCTTACATTCGCTGTAGATGGTACTTGGTCTACAGTACTGCTCTTTTCCTCCACAGACTTCCCTGTTCCTTTCTTTTTCGGAGGCTGAAACAGTAATAAAAGTTATTAGTTTATTTAGCCTTAATTCCATATTTAAACCTTAAACACACATTTAACAACAAAAGACTAGACTAGGCTCTAATGTTATTTAACTACCTAGTGGTTTGTAACTATAAGTAAGCTGTATTGATTATTGAAATCTACCCTGTTAACTATGAAAAATATTTAACCCTTTAAATTGATCAAATATTTTATTTGCTCAAAATATAATATTTATACTTACCATGATCTTGCTTTAATTAGATAATAACTTTATTATTATTATTATTATTATTATTATTATTATTATTAGTATTAATCACCAGTACACCAAGACAAATTAATTGCTTGTAAACGTAAACCACTGATCTCTCTCTCTCTCTCTCTCTCTCTCTCTCTCTCTCTTTCCATACACACACAGCGGTGATGCGCGTCATAATTGAAGTGATTCTAATTCTGATTCTGACCTATGACGTCACTTCACGTACGTATATACAAGAACCCAGCGTGTTCAAATCTCGCGAGAAGAGAAATCAAGCCGTTGATTTGGGTGAAGTTGCAGTAGATGGCGCCAGAGACACGCAGTATATAGACCCCGTTTTTGGCGCGTGATATGTTAACGTGTCCGCCATATTGATCCGGGCAAGACTGCCCTATAAACAAATAGAATAGAATATAAACAAACCAAATCAAATTTTATTTGTCACATACATAAACATACATCGTTTGACACGCAGTGAAATGCTTTTTACGACCGCACCGATATGTAAAAGAGAATTTAAAAAAAAGATCGAATATAATAAAGATCAAAATATATAATAAGAAAAAATAAGGCGGGAAAAAGAATATAATATAGCGAGAATAAAACTAGAATATATGAATAGAAAATAAAAAAATTTACAATTTAGAATATAATACAAAATTACAATTATGTGTAGTAAAGTAGTAAAATTACAAAACTTAAAAGGAAACGTATTGCTTGTATTTCCTCATTTGTTAGTCTCTTTGGATAAAAGCGTCTGCTAAAGGAATAAATGTAAATGTAAAAATGTACAATTATACTAAATGGAGTAGAAAAACTGTACGAATGAGGTGTGCAAATTGTAGGGAGTGCAAAATATGATGTGAGTGAATGTAAGATATAAAATGCAATAACAGGCAGGATGAGGTAGTTAGTGGATGTTGTAGGCCTATGTGTGAGTCCAGTTCTAGTCCTTGGTGTTCCCCTGGTTGAGGGTCCGAATCGCCTGTGAGAGAAACTCCTCGTTCTCTCTGAGTTAGCCTTCTGGGAGCGGAAACGTTTCCCTGACCGTAACAGAGAGAACAGTCCATTGTTAGGATGGCTGAGCTCCTTCATTACCTTCCTGGCCTTGGTCCAGCACCACATGTTGTAAACGGACTGCAGGTCAGGGAGCTCAGTGTGGATGATACGCCCGGCTGTTCGCACCACCCTCTGGAGAGCTCGTCTGTCCTGCATGGTGCTGTTCCCAAACCACGCTCTGTTTATGATCTACATGGTGTACAAAAAAGGTTCTGTCTCCAGGTATTTACAATCTCCATAGTTAGACTTCGAAAATGCTTCATTGTCATAAGGAATTGTGAAAACTCACGCTCGTCAAGCATAGAATTGGCTTATTTTTCTCGGTTAATAAATGCTGAGACGTCCCTAATGTAATATAATTTCATTACATTGTACATCAAATATGCATGAAGTTTTTATTTTCATTGTGGAAATGGATTTTTTCTGTCTTAACCCCATGTTTTAGCTTTTCTTGTGCTCCAGGTCAGAATTCTGTTAGCAAAGCTTGTTCATTTTTAAATACTGAAGAAAAAAAAAAATCGAAATAGTGCGTGTTTAAGTGTTAATAACTGACCATCATTGTACCAAAATAGAACAAAATCGGCGAATACAAATCAAATAGTGAGACGCTGGCAGTCTGTCTGCTTTCTATATTTTATTAGCTATGAAAGGACACAGATATACTCCAAACAGACAATTACCAAGATAATTATAAGATAATCCTTTATGGATCCGGTAAAACGTTTACAGTTACAGTGGTAAAAAATTTATCTGATGATGATGATGATAATAATAATAATAATAACAATAACAAGCCACGATTTGATGACAAGCTATTAAATCATGATAGCCATGAAAAATGTCAGTACAGACGAAAATCTCGATTATGGGCAGTTCAGTTTATAATATAAATTATAATATAAGCTGAGACATTACTTTTGCCCGGACCAATATGGCGGCGATGTTGACATACGATCCAGCGGCCAGTGCGGCATGTATTTATATGTCTATGGTAAAAACGTGGCACTGACGTCGGATATGTGTCTCGTGTGTATTCTTTTTAGTTAATACATCACATTTCTAAACACGTCTAAACAACTTGTCCATCGAGCGCGCTCAAGCCATCCTGATATCATGTTTTATCACAAATCCGTCGTCATTCCGTCTTCTCCTTTCAACCTACTAGGTAGAGACTTTATGTTTAAACTGAAGTGTTCTCTTACAATGCATGATGGTAGATTCACTCTGTTAACTCCATCTAATCTGTGTTTTTCTTCTGTCTGCCATGTGGGTGATGAAGAGGCTTGTACCTGACAGGCTTGTTATTGTTAAGGTTAAAGGTCATGACTCCTGTAACACAGAACAGGTCCGTGGAAATTCACTTGCTGATGAAGTAGCTAGGTGGGTCTTGAAAGAGGGCTCGGGCCCCTTTGTCCAGAATAATGTCTCCATTTTTCACGTTTCCGCATTCTCTGACTCCTTGTGACATTGATGTTGCTATTTTACAGACACAGGTCTCTCCAGACGACCTCATGTTTTGGTCCTCAGAAGGTTGTTCCCCTTCGCCCACTGATGGTTTAATACACTACCCCGATGGCCGTCTCGCTCTTCCGTCGTCCGTCCTTCCATTCCTCGTGCGCCAATTTCACAGTGTTTCTCATGTCACGTGAAGAGGCGTAATCTCTGCGATAACATTGAGGTTTTGTATTCGAGACACTCACAAAAGTTGTTAAATTCTACTCCTCCATGCATGCTTAACTTGAGCAAGAGTAAATGTACAAGGGAAAACCGGCAAACATGATGCATTACCACCACCTATTGGTCCTTTTGAGACACTACAAATTCACACTTCACAAACATGCAAGCTATCAGAGGTCTCAAATATCTTCTAATTATCATGGATAAATTCTCTAAATACTTTCCATGCGCAAAGGAAAATGCCAATACCGTCATTAAAATTCTTGCAAAAGAAATAATCCCACAGTACGGTATCCCCCAAAACTATTGATAGTGACACCTTTTGTTTCCATAGTAACACAGAAAGTATATAAACTTTACAAATGTTTATATAAACATGCAAGTATATAAACATAGAGTGGCATTTTTTTATTCCATATCGTCCCCAGACCTCAGGTATTGTGGAAGGAAAAAATTGCACCATTAAGGAACGCATTACTAAGGGGCTTTTAGAGGACCCCTCAAGTGTTGGGTCGATCTATTTATTACCTGCCGCCCTATGCGAACTTCGCATGAGTCCTAATCAGAAAACTTAATTGTCTCCTTTTGAGATCATTATGGGCAGACCATTTCCCACTCCATAGACTAAGGGTAACCCAGGTGTTGGCTTTACAGGTGATCTGGACGTGATTGGTGGCGATTACACTCAGGCTCTCATCGAAAAATTGAACAGTATACACAGTGATGTTTCTGTTTCTCTCTCTCTGCCCACAGAACGGCCTACTCACTCTTTCCTCCAGGTGACATAATTCTCGTCAAAAGTCTAAAACCATGAAAGGTCATGGAAGCGGCGGTAGTGGCCGTTACGCATACTGCTGTCCTCACGGATCCACAACTCCAGTGGATTCACGCCCGCCACATCAAGCGCTGTCCAGCTGTGGCAAGAGACAATACTGCTATCAAGTAGCCCTTAGGAGGCCTCATCACATCTCACCTCAACACATCCTCAACAGATGAGAAAGGGGAACATTCACAATCAAGCTGCCCTGAGGAGGCCTCTTCTCATCTCATTTAACACATACACATATAGCTCTGTTTTGTATTAGAAATACACACACAGATCTTTTCTCTTGTGCTTCGTAGAGTTTCCACAGAGATCATGCACAGGTCCCTAAGAAGGCAATGATAAGTTTTAGGCATGATCTAATATCTAGTGTCCCAATTCCGAAGGTCTCTAGTCTGCGTCACGACGTCTCTGTATAAGAACAGATAGAATGTTTTTCTCTCCCTCAGATAGTTTGTTTTTCCATCTCCCCGGCTCCTATCCTCTTATCTCTTGTGTATAAATGAGTGCTTTGTTTATCTTTAAACTAAGAAGCCTTTGCACTGAACTCCGTGTCGGTCTGAAGCTTCTTCCCGGTACCGGACGAGAGGAAATCAGTCACTGCGAGGTCCAAATTTTGGTTCTGACTGGTATCGGACAAGAACTTAACTGATCTTTTATATAGTACATTGTGCCCTACATGTATATTACTGCTAGACATACATTCAGTCCTGTGTCTCTGATTGATGTCATCAGTAACAATGTTTAAAGGTAACTAAGGTAAAAAAAATAAATAAATTTATTTAATTAAAGGTAATTAAAGATCTGACCTTCATACAGTCAACTCCATAATTATTCCGTACCCTTCAAGATGAGAAGAATTGAATGTATAAAATAACTAATGCATACGGTGCCAATGAAATTTTTGCCTTCTAACAATTGCAAACTTCAAGCAACTCCTTCAAAGCCGGGCGGCTGTGGCTCAGGTGGTAGAGCGGGTTGTTCATTAATTGTAGGGTTGGTGGTTCGATTCCTGGCCCACATGACTCCACATCAAGTGTCCTTGGGCAAGACACTGAACCCCAAGTTGCTCCCGATGGCAAGTTAGCGCTTTGCATGGCAGCTCTGCTACCATTGTTGTGTGTGGGTGAATGAGACACAGTGTAAAGCACTTTGGATAAAAGCGCTATATAAGTGCAGACCATTTAAACTGAGGATAAAGTTGATTCTCATGATGTGGATCCGTTTTAATTTCCCATTTCGGCTGTAATAAAATATCTGCTCAACGGAGAAAGCCTGTGTGGGTAAAAACATGCAGTTTTATATGTTATATTGGCAAAGTCACTAAACACACCTTTAATGTCTACAGTAATGATCAGAAGAAACCTAAATCACAATCATCTGCTTTCAAACTGGAGAGTTGATTAACCATTTATTCTATTTTTAAGGGTTAAGAAATGTCTATAGTACACAGTGTTTAAAAAATGTTCTTGGCATCTGAGCATTTGTGTGTGTGTGTGTGTGTGTGTGTGTGTGTGTGTGTGTGTGTGTGTGTGTGTGTGTGTGTGTGTGTGTGTGTGTTAATATACAGGCTTTTCTGATGGCTTCCTTTCAGCCTTGCTTATGGAGCATTATTATTTACACTCACTTCATTCATCCTTTTCATTTTTTTTTTTTTTTTTAAAGCAGCAAATTATACGTCACTCAAACACAAAGCTGTTATGACGTCTGGTTCGACAGGTCTTACTCGAAACTTATAGCTCCTTATAAAATAAACGTCTTCAGTGACCCAGACAAATGAAAGCCCTTCATGAGACTCAGATGTAGACAGAGACAGGGCTGTTTGTGTTGCTCTGTGTCGCTGCCATACTTCCTGTACGAGAGGACGAGAGCATGAGATCACATTTTATTGTCTTTAGCACCACGGTCTGTGTGTTAACGTGACCCAGATGTGTGTGCGTGTGTGTTTGTGTGTGTGTGTGTGTCGGATGTGTTTCTCTCATGGTTTTTTGGGTCGTTCCAGTTTGTGAGAGGACTCGGTGCTGTCTGAATCGCTGTGGTGCTTCCGGTCGTGCGACTGCTCCGCCTTACTGTAGCGTGTCCAAGAGGGAGAGCGCAGGTAGCTTCCCCTGCCTGGGTGGTGGTGATAACCTGAAAACACACAAGCACACACACACACACACAAATAGTCAGACTCCATCTTTTCATGCTGTCTCACTTTGACATGACCCCATGTTAAATTTTGGAAAAGAAACGACAGTGAGGAGCTTTTTTTTGTACTGTCCACATGGCCGAGTTGTCCGTCACAGCCTGGTTATCCGAGTGCAGCAGACAAGCAGACAGTTTTCCCCTTTCATCTAAAATCTTTTCCTCCGCTTCATTGATAAATATTTCACACACACAGGACCACTTTTTAAACAGAACGAACAAGTTGCTGAGATGTTTAAAGAGCTGTATTTCTTTCCACATTGGAATGAATAGAACAGTGCAGGGTCTTGTGTGCGTGTCAGACTCCGCTTCATCTTTCGACCTTGTTGTGCATTGCACTTTGCATATCGTGCGCAGACGGTTGATCAGGTAACACTTGGAATTCCAATCAGCTTCAAGTTTATTCAAGTTCGCCGCGGTGGCATTTGAGTGACGGCTCATGAATATGGATGCGGTAACGGTCTGGTCTCATACTGACACTCGCCTTTTTTTTTTTTTCTGTTTGCCTGTCACTGTCTCTCTGTCTCACTTTCTCACTGTCTCTCTGTCTCACTCTGTCATGTGCATGATAAAAATCTCCAAGATCAAGACTTATTTTTAATTCTAGGTATTTTTTTTAATTGAGTGCAAAATTTTTGCAACTCCTCTAATAATAAACAAATCTCTATTTTACACTTGATTTCCATGTTCACTTAATAGTGTTTTTTATTATTATTATTATTGTTATTATTAAAAAATGATCTTTATTAGCATCACGCTTAACATACTGTAGTTAATCTATTTGGATCTCCCTCGTTAAGCTGTCTTATGACTTAAAACACTCATTGCATGTGTACCTTGTTAAGTAAGGTATAAAACACTCGAGGTGGTGCTGTTATAGGAAAATAATCAATGACAAGGTGGTGTTATGTGAACCTACACAAATTAGCCTTAATGTTATGTTACCACCTTGAACATAACACCTTGGTATTTATTAAAGAATGAGATATCATTTTTTAAAAATGTCATTTAAAATGACAGTTATTGCAGTGGAACGTCTGTGAAACAAGTTACTGTAGTTTCCCAGTTATCACTTCATATTAACTTGGACTAGTCTCAGACTTATTGGCATTTGAGCTTGGTCTTGGGTATTGGTCTCACTAACTTTACTCTTGGTCTTGACTGAGATTTTGTAAATAAATAAATAAATAAATAAATAAATAAATAATGAAATTAAAAAAAAAAAAGAATTGTGATCATTTTATTTATTTATTTATTTTGCAAGTTTGACACGAGTGAAGTTTTCTTTTCTTACTTCTAAAAAAAAACTGGCCAATCAATGGCAAAACAGACAAACGAAGCCAACTGGTTGAAGTAAAGACTTGGCCTCGAAAAGGATTAGATGGATTTCGGTTTCATCTTGACTTGGTCTCGGGCTTGACTCGGCCTCAGACTTGATCTCGGCTAGTTCTGATCTTGGACATGACAACGGCGGTCTTAATCTCAGCTCTGTTTCCAACATTCAGATCACAGCATCTGACACAGTGCACAACCTTGGTGTAGTTCTTAACAAACATCTAATAGTTTCATCTCATATAACTTGAGTCAGTCATGCAGGTTTCTCCTTTGGGAGCAGTATGCAGGTTTCTCCTTTACGGCATCAGGAGGATCCAGACATTTCTATCCACGAGAGCCACTCAGGTGCTTGTTCGGTTTCTTGCCATCTAAACAGTGGACATTTGTGCTCCTCTGTCGTCTCACTCCATTGCTGCTTTCCCTCCACTGGCTTCCTATACCTGGCCACATTCAGTAAGATTTCAAACACAGCCTACAAAGCCCAAATCGGACCTGGATGCACCCTCTCTAGCACAGCTCAACTTCACCCATCATCCCTCAAGGTACAAGCATCGAGACTCTTCTCTGTCCTGGTACCAAGGTGTTTGAATGGACTCTCCCTGGCTGAGTCACTGGCCCGTTTTCAAACCAAGACTAACGTCCTCCGTCTTCACCAGGCACTTCAATTAGAACCTATTTAATTTCTATTTAAAAATCCCTTGACTTGAATGTTTTAATTTCTTTCTCCGTTTGTTTTTGATAGAGACGACAAAGCACTTTAAGTTGCTCTGGATAAGGGCGTCTGCTAAATGCTGGAAATGTATTTATCTTTCTGCCATTGAAAGCATCTCTCACATGACCAGCCTCATGACTGTGATGCGAATTCTGCTCTTTAGAAACACTGCACACTGTAAAGCTGTACTTGTATTTGATTTCAATGGCATTTAATCAGGCAGAGAGAACAGTGAGTCAGGCTTCCAACTGCTCCCAAACGCACATCATATGTTGTCTGTGTCTTCTCTGACTTTCTCCCATATGACGGCCATTAGAAAGCCTGCACGCTTCAGCTGATGCGTAGGATGATAAAATGCTGCCGTAGTGATGGACAGACACGCTCGCAGCTCGAAAAAAAGACAATTTACATGACTAAAACTGTGGTGGAATCAAATACAAATGACCTTCTTTGTTAGCGTTTTTCATAACGTCGCTGAGTAGAAAACAAGTGTCCTCAGATAAAAAATAAAAAAAAAAGGATTGTATAAAACGTTCTGAGTTTTGTACTAGCTGGAGGAAAGGGGTGCAGTTCATTAACTGTACTTCATTAATTCTAAATTAAGCAAAGACTCGTATAAAATGAGGCGTCTCCTTTACCTCCCTAGAAGCCATGAGTTCCATTTCATTCGAAAAAGCATGTTGAGGTCATTTGCTAACATGAACCGGCTATATTTAACTAAGTTAGCCTGCTTTCTTTGCTAACACCAGGCTAGACTAGCATCGAATACAGTAGCTAAGATCATGGCTAAGATCTAGTGTCAGCAAATTATTTCCAATTCTGGGAAATAATGGTAAATATTGGTTATTTGCATGATATTTTACTTTGAATGAATCCATTATCAAACTACGTAGCATTAGTCACGCATATGAGCAGCAAACCTACAGAGATTGAATTTCCAGGCAAAATGGCTTTAAAAGTTGCTTTAAAAACATGAAATAGGTTTCAGATGAGTAATAAAAGTTACTTTTGACACGAACACACAACACTGACTTACTTTTATCAGTTAAAACACTCATAACGTTTTAGATTTTAATACTTGGCGACGTGTAGCAACGTTTTGACGTTGTACATTTTTGACTAGATACTTCCGCTTTTAATTGCGAAAGATTTGGACACATTATTGATCCGTTCACTCACGTAGCATTTCTCAGCACGCTTTCCACACCTGCCAAGGTTATGAATGTGTGTCCGACGGAGACACAAAGAACGAGGCTACAGGGTCAACGTTTTAACCGTCATTTACGACTAATACGCACTTGAATACAAACAGCCTCCCCCTGCTCTCCAGAAATAACTTTCAGCTCTTACTCAGGCCTGTAATGCAGGGTTTTAACTGAGATTGTTCTAGAATGACATTTTTAGATATAGATGCTAATACACTGAGATTTAGCAGATGTGTAAGAACAACTGTGTTCACACCCACATCCGATTTAGACCAGGCGTATAAGAATTTGAGTAAGATGAAGAGAAAAGGCAGCTGTAGTGTGGAACAGCTGCAAACACATCCATGTAGATTAGTCCTGGTTCTGGATACTATCACAACGATGCAAATTTACGGTGAAGCTGAGTGGAATTTGTGGGGGTTTTTGTTTTTGTTTTTATTAAACATGCCTTGGCCATTAGTGAGAAATAAAACACTTTGTGCTGTGCTGTTACAAGAAAATAATCAAAGACGGGGTGATGCGATGAAGCAGAGTTACTGTTACATTAATTTCCTTATATACGTTATTTTTCTATAACAGCACATCCTGAAGTGGTTCATACCTCTAATACAGTACCAGAGCAATTTGGCAACAATTATTGTACAGTTTTATTATTAATTAAGAACGACACATTCAGTTTATCTTTACATATAATGCCGTGGAATGTCTGTGAAACAAACCACTTCCTCTTACTGCTTACATTATAGCAGCTATAAACAGTCTTTCCCTTATTAGACTCTCTTTTTCTCTCTTAAAAAGATAATAATAATAATAATAATAATAATAATAATAATAATAATAATATAGGAAAAATGCAGTTTGTCATGTTAACAATCGCCCTAATCGCCCGTGTCCTGAAGCACTGACACTGGAGACTCCTTCCGTAAAAGTTTGAATAAATGTCTCCTTAGAGAAAAGTTCACTACATCTACGCTTTTGTTTTTCGTTAAATAACAAGTCTTATTGTTTATTATTAGTCTTAGATTACATGGCGTGTCCACCGTAGAAGTCCTTGTGAATGAGTTGTTATTATAGAAACAATAACGCATTAAATCAAGCTACATCAATATTAACCTGTGATTTGCATCCATAATGTTCACCGTCAAGATTTCCTTGCACGGAAGCTAATATTAAGAGAATGTATCCTCTGACATGAGAAAAACCCATCGATGGTGCGACACGTTCGGATGATTGACGTACGGAGGGGAACATGATTCATCTCAAATCAGCCTGGAGTGTTGGAGTGGTTGTACATGTGTGTCTGTGCCCTAGATAAGGTCACACTCATGCCTCCACCCATGCCTTCTGTGAGACACTCGACAGGAAGAGCTTGATGTTGGCTCTCTCATGGTAGTCCACTTAAACCCATTAGCCATGTGCAAAAGCGTCCATTTACCAGACAATAGGCTAGTGGCCAGGCGTACTGTCAGTGTTCCAATAAAACCATCTGAAGTGTGCAGTGTGTAGGCGGTGTTTGGCTTCATCGCCCAGCTTCCTCATCCTCCTCTTCCTCCTCCTTCTCTTCTGCACTTGCACCTGTGCAGTCAGGAGCTGCCACATTTCTCCAGGCTCATTACAGATGCATCTGGTTTCTCACGAAGGAAGGAAACACGCTACATTAGTGTAGACGCCATTGTTTAGTCTGGAGATGACGGGTCGAAATTTAAGCATAAGGATGAATGAAACAGTAGATATAGAGATAAAGCCAGGACTCAGAGAAGAGGGCTCAGTTTTCTAAAGCATTGGGATATTACGCTTCTATGATGAATATCATTTTAATAAACAAGGCATCCGTCTCTATAAATTCTTTATTTATTCGATTTAGTTTTTAAACTCATCACCACCCCCTCTTCGGAGAACAATAAGGACTTTGTCCACACTACAGTACATATATATATATATTAACAATAAGCCCCGTCTCTGGTCTTCATCGGCTGCTCGCTGACAGACGGAGCTGAAACTCGTTACGGTAGTGGGCGTTTCCTTTTCGACACACGCTGACAGTGGTAGACCAATCACAACAGACTGGGACATCTGACCAATCAGAGCAGAGTATGCTCTCTGAAAGGAGGAGTTTAAACTGAATCCTTTAGAACGGATCATTTAACGAGTCGTTTGTGACACTGGGGGGGATAAAAGGTAATGCTGCAGTTTAAATTATGAGCACGTTAAAGTGTTTTTTGACCTCGGATGCACGTAAATCTATTGTATGAGACCTATAACACAAAATCAGGCACGTTTCAAAACCGTAATAGGTGCGCTTTAATGACACTGTGCACTCTTGAATGGACTTCACAAGTTTGTGCAAAACCTGATGATCCGTGTTCGATCAAATCCATCGGAGTGTCGTCTGAACATGTGCTCGAATAAAAGGGATAAGTCTCGAGGAAAATCAGACCTTTTGCACAAAGGAGATCAATGGTCAATTTCACAAAAATTGCCTAAATTTAAATAGTGACCTAGGAATAGGAATAGTGTAAAATCTTGAATATTGAACATTTACTTTCTTTGTTTAATTTTTTTTTTACTTTCTGTTGATTTCCAGTTTTAAATAGAAAATAATTCCAGATTTTTTTTTAAGTGGTCTGTGGGCCACACTGAATATACAGTATATACAATAGACATACAGTATATACAGTATATCATTCAACAATTCCTGTATTTTTCTAAAAATACATAACACCACAATATTGCATCTGCTAATGCACTGGATTGTTTCCAAAGGCTGACAGGATAATACACGGCTAAGTCTAATAGCTAGCGAGTGCTCTGTATAATTAGGTGACTATAAAACCCCTCTTCAGTGATCCTCACTACTGTAAAGTGTCTGTCTGACTGCTTTTCCTCTCTTATGGACCCATTTTAACCCACTCCACATGTCACATTTGCACCCCGTACTGGGGAATGGAGCTGTTTATACTACCACAGCACGCTGCGTGCTGGAAAACGTTCACCAGCAGCCAGACACAGA
The DNA here is from genome assembly GCF_001660625.3 of Ictalurus punctatus. NCBI lineage: Eukaryota > Metazoa > Chordata > Actinopteri > Siluriformes > Ictaluridae > Ictalurus > Ictalurus punctatus. Next base: position 2,932,974 of record NC_071284.1, read on the forward strand.
GTCTGTAATTTGTGTGTCTGGTTGCACACAGCAGCTGTGCTGTCACCACTGGTTATAAGAAAATACACCACACAATAATATAAAATGAGTGCAATGTTCGTTGTATTTGAATTGTAATCATAAACATGAATGGTAGGATGATTAGTATGTCCAAAGTGTCCGTAGTGTATGAATGGGTGTGTGAATGTGTATGTGATTGTGCCCTGCGATGGACTGGCACCCCATCAAGGGTGTATCCCACCTTGTTTTGTGGGCGTGGCTAAATGAAAATCAAATGAAGTGGATTTTTAATCGTCATTCCTCTATATACGTAGCTTGTATCCATCCATCCATCCATCTTCTATACCGCTTATCCTTTTCAGGGTCACAGGGAACCTGGAGCCTGTCCCAGGGAGCATCAGGCACGAGGCGGGGTACACCCTGGACAGGGTGCCAATCCATCACAGGGCACAATCACATTCACACTCACACTCACACACCCATTCATACACTACAGACACTTTAGACACGCCAATCAACCTACCATGTATGTCTTTGGACCGGGGGAGGAAACCGGAGTACCCGGATGAAACCCCCGCAGCATGGGGAGAACATGCAAACTCCGCACACACAGGGCCACGGTGGGAATCGAACCCCCGACCCTGGAGGTGTGCGGCGAACGTGCTAGCTGTGAATGATTTCCATATGCTGTATATATATTTGTTTGCATCCAGTTTGATTAGTGAGGTGTGGTGAGTTTTTTGTCCTCTGACAGTAAACGATTAAAGCATAACATGGTGCTTTTATGAGTAATCAAAGGGGTTGCAGGGTGACACTGAATCGGAAGAACGGATGTCACAGTTTAAAAGAAGTGCATGTCGAGACACATGAGCAGTGCTGCTGCGGTGACGGACACACATTCCTCGTGCTCATATTCACACAGACACAGACACACACTCTACAGGACAGATGGCTCTTCTCTGTGCTGTGTGTTTGCTGCAAAGCTGTCACATTCTCTCAGACGCAGGAGGGGGTTATATAGAAGTCAGAGTTTCCAGATTGGACTGCTTCCAATCCAATCGCTATTTAAAACCTGTCGTAATAACCATGCATCTCGAACAAAACGCATGCTTTTAATGGGTTACGTGTTTAACCACGCGGCTCTGAACCTTCGGAAAAACGATGTGCTTGCAAAGACACGGACTATGAAGAAACAGCAGGTGTGAAATGAAAAATGTACTCCGCGTTAATTATGCCAATACATTATTTGGCTAGATCGAGTTTATAGGTTTTTCTCTGGGCGGCCTTGTTGCAAAATAAATAAATAAATAAATAAATAAATAAAAAATTAAACACCATCAATCGATAAACAAACAATTAGACACATTTATCACTCTTTCAATAAAGTTCTGTACAAAGTTCGCATAAGCCAATCTGTGTGAAAATTGTCTCCCGGATTTGCAATAGCTTTGGAAGAATACTCGTTTGTGTACACTCTGCTATATTAAGCTACTTTCTTTATTTCTTTATTCAGCTTTATTATTTAAGTCTAATCTTTCTTGGCTGTATGAGTTTTCTTGCAACGTAACATATAATTATAACAAACAGATGACGTTACACACTACTGACGGCAACAGCAATAATTCCTCAATGGGAGACCCTGTGTAGACTGTATGATGGACTCACTTGCAGGTGACTCTGGGTTTTCTTCATCAGAATCGACGAAGACTTCGGCCAGCTCCTGGTCGGACATGTCCGTGAGTTCTGTCAGGTCGAGCAAGTCGAAGTGAACCTCGAGAGAGGAAACGCTGCTCAGAGGCTCTGCAACACAACATCACCAGGATTTGAAAATGATCGCTGACAGATATTGAACATATTGCCAATTGCCTTTATTAAAGAATGACCTGTCATACGTTTTCTCTGTTTCTAGATACATTTAATGTTGTGGAACCTCTGCGAAACATGTTCCCATAGTCACTAACGTTATAGCAACTGTAAACGTTGTTCCCTCACTAAGACAAAGAATTACATGTTGTGTTACAAAGAAACACAAAACACGTCCTTTGTCCTGAAGACTCTCCAGTTGTAGAAAACCTACAGTTACGTTGTTACAAAGCACTGACACTGGAGACTCCTTCCAAAAATGTTCAACAACATTTCTTAATAAAAAAAAAAAAAAAATGTCACAATATCAATGATTGTAGAATCTTATATTGTTATATATTTTTTAAATTGTTTATTGTTATCATTAGATTTTGTAGAACGTCTGCCATACAAAACCATTTGACCAATCAGAATCAATCAGTGTGTTATTTTCGAGCTAATATAGCATGCTAAATCTTCCCATTTTTACAATGGAGGCTGCTGGAATTTTGGGATTTTGTGGATTTAAGATAAAAAAAATTCTTTCCTGTAGGAAAGGTTTCTGCATAATGACGGCTTTAACATTCTCCGTCCTGTCTTAAAGCCTTACACTTTTCATGTTGTGTGGATAAAGAAAGAAGACAAGAAGACAGGTATGGAACCAGACAGACCCTGCAGGCTTTGAAGTCTCCTAATGAGTCTTCATTCCCGGGGGGGTGAACCAGACATAGAAGATGAGCCATTGGCAATTTTTTATTTGATTTTTTTTGCTTCTGGAAGCTCTCTTTCTTCACTCAGTCATACATGCATGCATACGATATGTGTTCACGGTAAGGGTCGGGCTTAATGAAGGCCGGGCTGTTCGATTAGCAGAGCCTGGAGCGCAGCCGGCTGTCCTGAAGATGGGAAGTCAGTCAGTGAGACACATCCTTTGGTCCAACTGTTTAATCAGCTCTGTAGTTTGAGATGTTTCATATCCACCTGGTAATGATCATGTAGTAGTTGGGTGAGATGTAGATGATCAGAGTGTAGATCAACAGTGCTTTCATGGATAGATATAAAGCATCTTATATACTATATGGACAAAAGTATGTGTTCACCTGACCATCAGACATATTGTGTATGTGGTTCTTCCCCAAACTGTTACCCCAAAGTTGGAAGCACAAAATGATCTTGTTTTCCTTTAACCCGCAGTGTTTTATCCCTCTTGTACCGCAGCGATTTAACAATGATCGCAAATTTTAATTTTCTAAAAAAAAAAAAACAACAAAAACATGATGAATACGCTTTTTAATCGATTATATATTCTCTTGAGAAGTTAATAAGACAAAAATGCAGCTTGTCACGTTACAAAGAAACTGCAAAGCGTAAACTTCTCTGTCCTGAAGACTTTCTCGTGCGGAAAAACTTCCCCTGACTGTTACAAAGTGCTGACACTGGAGACTCCTTCCACAGATTTTAACTAAACGTCTAACTGGAGAAAGTTTCACCATATCAGTGATTCTGCTTCGTTTTTGTTTGTTTATTATGAGTCTTTCATTATGTAGCCATACAAACCTGTGAATTATTTCTTACTATGTCATTTATAACCTTTTAGAAAGTGTGCACTGATATAAACCTGTCATTTGAATTACTCTACAGCCAGAACTATTGTCTGTACTGCTGTTATACGAAATTAATCTACACCTTCTGACCAATTCGTAGGAAGAATTTAACAGCGCTCTGGTATACGTGGTATGTAATGTGTTATAAATGCTTTGCGTTTCTATGATAAAGCCAATAATTTTTTATTGGCTTTATCATATTACCTTCATATTTGTATTAAGGATAAGGAACAGGGGCGTCTTAGGACCTCATAGGCGTCTAACACCTGCTGTGAGTGAGAGTGAGATAGAGAGAGAGAGAGAGAGAGAGAGAGAGAGAGAGAGAGAGAGAGAGAGAGAGCATAGCAGAGCAGAGCTCGCAGGAGGTGCCTACCCACGCCTGTCTTTCACTGAACCCCCTGAAGAGGGAGGGGGTGGGGAAAATGAAGACACAGTGAGGCAAATAACAAAAATAAGAAAGTAATCTAGCCTGAGAATTAGATTGAGGAAGAATTAGATTTAAGGAGTGCACTATATCCTCCTCCTTCTCTTATCCTCCACGTTTTAAACAGATTTTGCCACTTCAACCACATTGCTACTGTTATTTCATATAACAACCCCCCCCCACACCCACCACCGCCCTCCCCCATTTTCCCCTGCTCACCCACCCCGCTTCTGCTTGAATAATTGATCATTAACATTTTTTCCCTTCCAGCTACGTCAACTATGGAAGACATGAAGAACGGAGGCTGTTCCTGTCAAAACCAATTGTTAAATTATAAAAAGAGAAAAATACAGTGCGCACACACACACATCACATCAAAGCAAAAACCTGGGTGTGTGCATGTGTGTGTTTTGTGGGTTTTTTTGTACCTATCTTTGCCTTTTTATAAAACATACAAGCAGCCCGACTTCCGCCAAGCTCCACTTCTGGCAACTCCTGCTGATGTTGGCAGTCTCGATAATGCACCTATTTCAGTATTCTCGGTAGGATCTAATGATAATGATGCTCAAAAAAAAACAGATGTGTTCATCTGATTACACACATAATCCCAGTAGATCTTTGTTCTGTATTCTTATATAGACTGGATATTTACTGTAAATACATAGTAGACAGCAGTGGATCATGTGTCATATTTTGCAGTGGCAGAAAAAACATTAATAATGACATAGCCTCAAACAAAATAAAGCTGGGACGCTATCACACTTAACTTGTGATTTAGGCTACAATCGAGTGAATTCTTACAACATACAGTTATATAGCAAACAGACTAGCCGCTAGATCTGAGCAGTTTTAGACATAACTTTGTTCAACTGTTTTTGAACGAATGTATGTCAGGTGTGTGTCCCATCACCGTGTGCTAGTCCTAAAGATTCAGGCATTAAAAAAAGGGAGCCTTATTTTACTTCTTTTTCTCAGTCTTTGCGTGGGAAATAAGGTCAATGTGGTGTACACGCATTTCTGATGCACTCCAGAATCCCCCTTCACTCTTGCAATCTTTGCAATACTATATATCTTACAGTAGAAATGGTTCTGTGCATCATAGACACACTGTCTGCACTTACACTTTGCCATTTTTTGTGAAAAGGTATTAGATTTAATTCTGATTATTCGCTATCAAACAAGATTGTGGTTGTGTTTTTAAACTAGCCCAAACTGGAGTAAAAAATGGCGAGCCTGGCAACCATGTCATTAGCTAGTCTTGTCCGCTGCTATGAAATCATGGTAGCATGATTTCTGCCCTGATGGGCCTCTTTTAGCATTTGTTTCAGATCACATTTTTGACCACTAGGCACAAAAATAACAGCCAGAATTGTGAGCAAATCAAAGGAGCATCACTTTTTACAAAAAAAAAATCATTGGTCACTCAAAAGGGGTCATTAGTATTTCAACGGAATTAGAAATGTATGGAATTGTAAATGAGGACTTTAAGCAGATTAACATTATACATCACTCCAATTCATAACTGGTCTCAAAAAAACATGTGCGGATTTCTTTTCTTTTTTTTTTATCCCACTCTTGCGGTTTTTAACTAACTTAGTTGGTTCTATTGAGTTGGTTCTAACTAGTAGCCTAGTAATTTAACCCTTTCTCAGAATACAATATCAATATCAATATATCAGTATAAACAAATGAATTATTTTGTTCACGCAAGTCTGTTAAAAGATTAGTGAAGACACTGTTGGGTTTCTGTGTGTAGAGTATCATGACTCTATGTTTACACTCTGGTAAAAAGAGTTAAAGTGCACCTATTATGGTTTTTCAGATATTACTTTTCATGTAGTGTGTTATAGAGCTGTTTGTGAATGTAAAAAAGTCTGCAAAGTTTCAAAAAATCAAAGTGCACAGCAAACGGAGTAACTGACTCCCAAAAGCAGGAACCGATTCTGAACAGCTGAAACGAGTCGTTAGTAAATTCAGACTTACTTCCTGTACTAACCTACGTAGGTTTGTAACAAAAATCCCCGCCTCTGGTCTTCATCGGCTGCTCGTGAATCTATATAGTTGAAAGTTGTTATGCTTGTGGGCGTTTCCTTTTTGAAACATGCTGACAGGGGTAGACCAATCAGAGCAGAGTATGTTCTCTGAAAATAGTTGTTTAGAATGAATCCTTTAGAACGGATCATTTAACAGGTCTTTTGGGCACTGGGGAATAAAAGTTAATGCTGCAATTTAAATTATGAGCACATTAAAGTGTTTTTTGACCTCGGATTGAGGTAAATCTATTGTATGAGACCTTTAAAACAAAATCAGTCACGTTTCAAAACCATAATAGGTGCGCTTTAAAGCATGTCAAACCTGACCAGGCAGTTTAGTAAGGATGAATGAACGAATGCTGATCAAATTTGATCGCTTGGTCACGTCCACATGAAAGTAAAAACCTCCTACTGTGCACATAAGTCTTTTTTGTTACGCCCAGCGGTATCCTGGTCCTGATACACACCTCTAGAGATGCCCTGTGAAGCCTTTTCTGGCAAGCTTTCTAAAAGAAATAAAGGAATTGTATGCCTAATATTTGTATCTGTTTTTAACACATTATCGGTTCATTATAAATAATGTATTTGTATTTGGTTACATCCCTAAATACACATTTAGTCTTAGATATCTTGTGAAAGAAGGTCTCATTCAGACAGGGATGAACGGCTTGAAGTAGAAAGAAGCAAGAAGGAAGAAATTCAGTCTCAGTTGGTCTCATCTCCTACTTATGAGATTAAAGAGAAGAGATAAGACAAGGGTAAAATAAAAGAAAGGCATATTCAGAGACTTAACAGAATCTAGGTAGCTGTCTTTTGAGGTCTGGTTGGAGCTCTGGAAGCATCGTTACAGGGCAGGACTGTGCAATGGAGATCAGACAGATGATAATAAACAATAATGAGACTCGAGCAGAGCTGAGAGGTCATCACCAGGGCAAACACTGAACCACAAAAGACACAGGATCAGCTTTGATACTACAAACGTAACCCTGGAATCAATGAGACGTTGAAAATGTGCCGTTCTGGCAGTAAAAGTAAAACCTAGTTACCAGATGATTTATTACTGATTCTTTTGGAGGATTAAAGAAACCTCCAAAGCAACCATATTGTATGTCACTGTGTGATGCTAGATTCCAGAGAAGTGTCAGTTCCTGTGAATTATCTGTATGCGCTAACATTAGCTCAATGTTTAACTTGGTGTCTGAACTCAGGTGGTGCAGAATGGACAAGGATTATTTCGCAAGGTTTCTGATATAACAATGCGTAACTAGCCAGGCAGCTAAGTTGAAGGAGTTAGCATTAGCCATGTCACTAGCTAGCTAATTTATTTGATGATTTAGCATTACCAGTCAACTCTGGAGCGCCACAAACAATTGTTGCCGCATGAAAAATGCTAGTAAACAAAGCGGCTAACCAATCGAAATAATAGTGGAAACATTGCTCACTTGTGTATTTAACAATAAATTGTACAACGGTGTGGTAATTTTCTAAAATAATGCAAAAATCTGAGATTATATGTGGTTTAAACCATTTTCTCGTTTGCTTCCTCTCGGATCTCTGTGCAAGGCAGGTGCTGGTACTGACTCGCTCAGAATGGACGAGTAGATAAAGCCTGCCTTGTTAGCGTTGCTCTTTTGCTGTATGTATCAGAGTGTGCGCTCCTTCTGTAGTTACACAATGGCTCCTTTTAGCCCTGGGCTTTGGATGACCCAGACACAGTGGATAGTGTGTACAAATTTGGCTCAAGTGTGTAACGCCTTGAGGCAGTTTCTCTTTTTCTGGCTTTACTGAGTTCCCCTTTACTCCAACCATCTTTATATGATAGGATAGGCGGATAGAGGATAAAACCAAGCTCAAGAATTCTAGTGCTGTATATATGTTTGCTACATGTAATAGACCTGCATATAGACACTATATGACCCAAGGTTTATGGACCTGACCGTCACACCCATATGTACTTGTTGGACATTCCCTGAGAAGGCTTTCCACTAGATTTTAGAGCACAGATGTGGGGATTTGTGTTCATTCAGCAACAAGAACATTAGTGAAGTCAGGGACTGATGTTGAGATGTAAAGGAGGCTCCAGTTCCAGTTCATCCCAAATTGTTCAGTGGGGTTGAGTTCAGGGCTCTGTGCAGGACTCTTGAGTTCTTCCACTCCAATTTTATCTTCAAACCATGTAGCTTCATGGAGCTCGCTTTGTGCACAGGAGTATTGTCATGCTGAAACTGCTTTGGGCCTCTTAGTTCCAGTGAAAGGAAACTGTAATACAACAGCATTCATACAAAGATATTATATACAACTGTGTGCTTCCAAATTTGTGGCAACCGTTTGAGGAAGAACCACATATGGATGTGATGGTCAGGTGTCCACATACTTTTGCCATGTCGTGGAGATAATTTTACATTCTTCAATTATAGGTTCTCAACCATGATCTCACAAAACCACATGGGTTTGCAAGGGATGGATTTTTACTAACCATAATTATACATCTCTATGCTCATAAAGGTCAGTGTTGGGGAAGCTACTTACAATTTAAAATACCTAAGCTACAGACAAACTTCCTTTTGAGAAGGTAGCTAACTACACTCAAGCTACTTTTTCAAACTGAAGATAATCGACTGTAACATTTTGATTTAATTGCGCAGCTAATCTACTGCACAAAATCAAAATGTACCTGCTTTTTACAGGGTATCCCATAACAAAGGCATTTTCCATTTCTCTTTTAAACCACTCTTACTAAGAAGCAGTTAGCAATACTCAACTCTTAAAAAAATTTTTAAAAAATGAAATAAATAAATTTTAAAAAATGAGGGTTTGCATTACACTACTCTTGGTTCATGTAGTTTTGAGAAATATCTAGCTAGCTAGTTCTGACATACTACACACTGCTAGTTGGTAGAAAAACGTAGCTAGTTACTGGAAAAGGTACAATTATTACAATTATCTACCGCCAATAATGAAATTACTTGTTTCTAGCTACTCCCTAACACATAATGATGTCAGAATATACCCATATTGTCATGTCAGCGCTAACTAACTCAAACCACAGTTCCCAGAACACAACACGGCCTCCAAACATGGCCGCCGAGGACGACAACACACAGCCATTACAGACTCTCTCACGTTCACGTTCATCTGATTACTGATTACAAGCATCTAGGCTCAATCACACAGAGTATATAAAGAGTATATAAAGGACTCTCTTTACACTCACTCACTGCGAAGTATATGTTCTGTCTTTCCATACCAGTCTATACCGAGCCTTTTGTTTATTGATTTGATCGTCTCTCTGGTTATGATTATGTTTCTGGTTTTATCGTCTCGCTCTTGCCTGCCCTAGTTCATGTTGCTTGTTGATCTCCTGACCCTTGCTTGTAGTTTGATATTGCTCTTGGATTATGTATTGGTTTTGTTTGCAAACTTCAATAAAGCTCATTTTATTTGCGCTTGCATCTGTATCTGCCACCACGGCTTATATGAACACTCTCCAGAAGAAGCGTTTCCCATAGACTTGATTTGTACTGATATTTAAATGTTTTTTTTTTTCTCGAATCAATAACAGACTGCGATCACAGACTGCTATAACAGTGTGGTTTTTTTCCTATTATGGTCCAATCATATTCATCAAACTGTATTCAGTCTAATCAAAGCCACATTAGCTCGCACAAAGCCACATTTTGCTAGCCACATTTAGCCACATTAGCTCGCACGCTAATGTGGCTAAAATGGCTAGCAAATTTTGGAGAGAAATTTAGCTGGCTAGATGGTCAACATAGTGATGGCTAACATAATGCTTCTTTGAGTAATATTAAATGATGTGTGCCTAAACTAACATCACTGAATCCCATCTTTCCACTCTTTACCCCGGAACTCACGCCGTCTGTCAGTGACATGCAGCAGGCTTGGGGTGTGTCCGGGAATTACTCTGTCCTCCTCACCCAGGCAATGATGGAACGGCTCTTTTGACAGTTCTCCTGACGTCGAGGGCTTCAGCAGCTTCTGGCCTTTTTTAGTCTCATCTGAAAGAGAAGTGATATAAAAGGTTTTCCTTTTTGAGGTGATAAGCTGATTTCATGCCTATATTTAACATTTAGACAGATACGGTCATTGTAAACATCTGCAAAAACATTTCTGGATTTCCACAAATGTAATACCTGCCTTTCGGATGTATTAGTTCACTAAGCTTGACGATGGAAAAGCGATTTGCATCGAATCCACCCTGAATTTGCAACATGCAAAAGATGTGGTAAATGGCGCACTTATATAGCACTTTACACTGTGTCTGATTCACCCATTCACACCAATGGTAGCAGAGCTGCCATGCAAGGCGCTAACTTGCCATCGGGAGCAACTTCAGTGTCTTGCCCAAGGACACTTCAGCATGTAGAGTGATGTGGCCCGGGAATCAAACCTCCAACCCTACGATTAATAGACAACAGCTCTACCAACTGAGCCACAGCCATCCTGTGGCAGATGTGCATACTGTAGTTGTACCTTCTAAAGAACTGCTGCTGTAATCATAAAGACTGTCCTGTGCTGAGTCCAAAATTCATGATATCAGCATCCTTTCAACACACTTAGTCATGTTTGTCTTTACTCTTCTATACCTGGTCTATTCTTTTGCGTCTGGATCCTTCCTTCAAGTTTTTTTCCTCAAGTCGTCTCAGGCACTTTTTCCTCGCTCTCACTGTTACCTCTGGCTAAACTTACAAATGAAACTGAATTAAATCGAAAAATTCAATCCTTTGTAAACCTCTATAGTAAATCAGCTTGCACGTTTGTCTTGGTGTTATCAAGTTCACATACGCAAAACGTTTAGTAAATCAGTGCATTAATGTATCTGTGTCAGAAGGGTAGAGGTTACACTAAAGGTTTATGCCGCTAGCAGCATGGAAACATGCAAAAAAGAGTAGTAATAAGTTTGAGAAGCTCATCAGCATGCATTCTGGATGTATGTAAATTCAGTATTTGAACTAAAAAAAAACTGTACTCATGCTCTCTGGGAAAAAGAGCAAGCAATCTAAAATCTTTTCTGCTCACGCGTCACTACCACCTGTCAGTTCTGCAGCAACAAAGAGATCACAGGCTGTGTTGTGTGTATTGTGTTTCTCTGTAGGTAACGGTAAATGGACCGAGACAGTTCTTTTTTAAACAGAAGCAAACAGTGGCGTAAGCTGCAGTGTTCACGCATGACTGAACCCAAATCAGACCTCCCAGTGGCCACAGTCAGCTGCGTCATTGCATCCAAAACAACATTTTACACAAGCTTAACATCCGTGCTATATAAATAGAGCTACTTCCACGATTGCTCATGTACAAACGGATTTTGTTAGGCATGTTTTTGGATCATTAAAGCAAGTCTAAAAGCCTTTTTTGGTCAGTATGTGCTAAATATCATAAATATCTTCAAACCATGGAGTCAAACACCATTCAATTATCAGACTAAAGGTGTGGTTTAAAGACGAGACGTTTTTGTGTGCAGTTATAGGAAAATAATCAACGACATGGTGGTGTAATGCGGTCCAAGATGAAGCGGCGTTAATGTAATCATCCCGAAGTTCATTATTTTCCAATAACAGCACTTCCTGAATTATTTATTCCTCTTAATATTCCCATAGCAATTTCCCAAAAATAACCATTTTGATTTTTTTATTTTTATGAATGACCTTTTATCCAACATTCTTTTGATCAATTTATTATTACATTTAACGTTGCACTATGTCCACAAGACAAGTTAGTTCCTTTTATCCATTATGTTATAGCAGCTACAAACAGCCATTCCTTTAACTGCCTGTCTTTTCTCTCTCTCTTAATACGACAAAAAAAAAAAAACAACTATAGTGTTATTTTTACAGGGAAACTGGAAAAAACTCCAATGGTGGAAGAAACCCTGACACTGGAGACTCCTTCCATAAATGCTAAAAAAAAAAAAAAAAAAAAAAAAAAAATCTCCCAACAGAAAGTTTCACCATATCAACTATTATAACACAACTTTATCAAATAAATTTCTAAAGTATCATTCAGAATAACAGGATTATACTATGTCATAAATGAAAAATAAAATATTATAAAATTACAAAGAAATCTTAAAAAGTAAAAGTACTAACTAATTTCTCTGGTCTGTGTTTAAAAATTTTGCAGAGATTGAGGTGAGGGCTATAATCACATTTAAATGCCTATTTTTAGCTGAGGGAAAAGTGGTTAGCTGAGTTAGTGAAATATTTCCCCACATGTGATTTACCCTGGAAAAACATGTAACAAGAAAATAGCAGATAATATTTGATAAATTTCCTAAAGTGAAATACGTTAGACTCGCCCTTTGCAAGAATGTAAATGTGTATATATCCTTTTCTGTATATCTGAGGCAGTCATCTGTAAGAGACAGTCATGTCACTAAGTTTAGCAAAGATCTAGAAAAGAGACGTTCCTTACCTGGGCTACCTGCCCCTCCCTGTGCCTCCATCCAGTACACCGAGAGTCTGAAGCTGCCGTCTACAGAAGCAGCCACATGTGTATACGTGTGAACGCCAAAGCAATCAAGAGATGGTGGAAATGAGCATCAGCTCCCACTGGATTATTACAGTGAAACACTCGTCTCTGTTTTCTCCACCTCCTGCATGCCTACTGGTCCTCCTTTCACGCCGCACTCCCAGCCATTCAGCAATGAGAGAGAGTGAGAGAGAGAGAGAGAGAGAGAGAGAGTGTGTGTGTGTGTGAGAGAGAGAGAGAGAGAGAGAGAGAGAGAGAGAGAGAGAGAGAGATTGATTGATTCAGTGGTAAAGCTGGATAAATGACAACGATGCTGGCTGATGCAGAATACAGATAGATTTAGAGATCAAGAAGAAGACAAACACACTGAAAAAAAGCAGCCAGGCAGAAATCCTGATACAGAATTAGCATGCAGATTCAGATCAAGAGCTTCATTTAATGTTCACATCAAACATCAGAATGGGGGAAAATGTGATCTCTGTGACTTTAACCATGGCGTTGTTGTTGGTGTCAGATTGGCTAGTTTAAGTATTTCAGAAATTGCTGGTGTGTGGGGATTTTCACACATAAAAGCATCTAGAGTTTACACCGAACGGTGCGCAAAACAATTAAACAAAACATCCAGTTAGGGAAACACCTTGTTTCCCTCGCTGATGCTTGTAAAAGCATCTCAGAATGCATGGTATGTCAAACTTTGAGATAGATATTTTCTACATATGACCACATGAACAGAACAGAACCCCATCAAACATGAGCAAGCGGGCCCACCGTAGGTACTGTTGATGTGGGTTTACTGTGGGACAGTGTGGGCAGGGCAAACCCATACTTATCCCACATGGACCCCATGTGATTTAGCCCACGCAGGGCCCACAGCAGTTTTGCTCTTTGGGGCCCCTATATGGGCTTTCTGCGGGCAAAAAAATCCCACACGGGCCCCCACGATGATTAGCCCATTCAAAGCCTACAGCAGTTTTGCCTTTTTGGGCCTCATGAGGGTTTTCTGTGGGCAGCCCACTGAAAAACCCCACAGAACTATCACAGCAATCTGAGTGAGAGCAAACAATGTATTTCCAATCTTAAACTGGCCAGTTTCATCATGAATGAATGACTCAACACAGTGAAAAGTCAGAATCATTCAAACAAACAAACAAACAAACACATATTTTTTGGGAACATCATTTATCTCATTTTTTTTTATTATTCAATTCAGTTTTATTTGTATAGCACTTTTTTTTTTAATTGACATTTCTTTACATAACTGTTTAACCATTAAAAATACCATTAAGTACAGTTTAGCTCCCCCACATTCACTAATATTTATATAAGTAGTAAAATAAAATAGCGAAAAACCGCGAGTTACAGTCTAATTAACCGGAATAGCATTTGCAATAAAAATATTTGCACATAAACATGCCACCTTGCAAAATGGCGGATAGCAACAGCGCCATCTACTGCAACCTCACCCGTCACGTAACGGCTTGATTTCTCTTCTCGCGAGATTTGAACACGATGTGTTCTTGTAATTACGTGCAGTGACGTCATAGGTCAGAATCAGAATTAGAATCATCTCTATTACGACGTGCATCACAGTTTGAGAGAGAGAGAGAGAGAGAGAGAGAGAGAGAGAGAGAGAGAGAGAGAGAGAGAGAGATCAATGGTTTATGTTTACAAGCAATTAATTTGTCTTGGTGTACTGGTGGTAATAATAAGTTATAAGTTATTAGCTAATTAAAGCAATATCATGGTAAGTATAAATATTATATTTTGAACAAATGAAATATTTGATCAATTTAAAGGGTTAAATATTTTTCATAGTTAACAGGGTAGATTTCAATAATCAATACAGCTTACTTACAGTTACAAACCACTAGGTAGTTAAATAACATTAGAGCCTAGTCTAGTCTTTTGTTGTTAAATGTGTGTTTAAGGTTTAAATATGGAATTAAGGCTAAATAAACTAATAACTTTTATTACTGTTTCAGCCTCCGAAAAAGAAAGGAACAGGGAAGTCTGCGGAGGAAAAGAGCAGTACTGTAGACCAAGTACCATCTACAGCGAAGGGAAAGCGCAGTACTGTAGCCCGAAAATCATCTACTGCGGAGGAGATGTCAAAAGAGCAGGTAAAGAGCTAGCTAAATCACTTAAATATAAATGTATAAATATAGTAACCCATAATCATTGAGCACGGACTGAGGCGTGATGAGCTGCAAAAGTTTTTGAATCTTGAAAAAAAAAACCTACCTAATGCACCTTTAACTGACATCAACAACAAGACCTTTAGTGTGTTAGGTCTATAGTGTATGCTATCTATGGAATAAACTACTTGGGGAGGTGCTGTTATGGGAAATAATCAACAATGGTGTGGTGTGATGAAGCAGCGTTACTGTTACCACTTTGAAGTTGATTAGTTTCCTATAACAGCACATCCCGAAGTGTTTTATTCCTCATGTTCTACAGCGGTTTGCTGTAGAATTCACGTAAGATACATTATTTTTTATACATTATAATTACATTTAATGTTGTGGAACGTCAGTGAAACAAGCACTTACGATATAGCAGCTATAAACGCTTGTTAATTTTTGCACTGCACTGTAGATTCGCATTAACTAAGAATTATTGTTTGTAACTGATTTGCTTTGTAACACTCCATTGTGTGCTGTAATTCACCACTAATGTTGATTCTCCATCAGCTGGAAAAGCAAATTATCCAGATGCGTGAGGAGCTGGATCGGGAGCAAAAAGAGCGCAACTACGTCCAGCAGGAGAGAGATAAGATACATGACTTTTGGGAGATCAGTAAAAGCCATCTAGAGGAGAAGAAAGCAGAAATAAGGAACAGGGATAAAGAACTGGAAGAATCTTCAGAGAAACATCAGGAAGAGATCAGGGTATGAGTAATAATGATCATGTTCTTCAGTGATTCAGAAAATGTCTAAAATGAAGTGTCTAAAAGGATGCATCTTATGTTTTTTACAGAAGTACAAGGCGAAGGTTAAACACTTGCTGTTTGAACATCAAAATAGCATCACGGAGTGTAAGCACGAGGGAGTGGTTGCCACTAAACTCCTGGAGAAAGAGCGGGCAGACCTGGAGAGCGAGCTGCAGAGAGATATACGCAGGCTGAAGGTAGATTTGAAAGAACAGGAGCACCCGTACAAGAAATCCATCAAGAGCCTAAAACTGGTGAGTGCCTGTTAGTCTGTTTATCATTAACCTTACATCACAGGTCTCAAACTCAAGTGTTTTCCCATCACACAGTTCTGAAACTCAGTGGATAAAATCAGGGATTATCTGTTGCATGTGATGTGATAACGTACCCAAGAAACCATCCAGAAATGCCTCAGTGCTGGCCTTTAGTGTGATTCAGTGATTGGCTACTAATCCCAAAATGGATCCCAAAATGACTAATCCCAAAATGGATCCCCTACAAATAATGTTGAAAAAAGAAAAGTCGATTATATTTTGAATAAATGAAACATTTGATCAATTTAAAGTGTTAAATGTTTATTTATTCCTAAATAAGTGTGCTTTTTAAACAAAATCTCTCTAAGGCCTAAATAATAATTTATTCTAAAAGCCTGAAACCAGAAATATAGGAAAACTTTTCGATCAGCTGATACAGCAGAGAAGCATAGAGCTTCGATTCTGTTCTTTCTTTCAGTGAGTTAGTAAATATAATGCAGACGTCTGTACTGGACCTTCAGATTATTCATCAATACTGTCATGTTAATAGACACTCATTTGTTTCCACAGAGCAATGAAAAGGAGATCACCAAGCTCAGAAGTGAATTTGAGGAAAAATTACGAGGTACTGTGTTAACAGCGTCTGTCTTTGACTCTCCATGAAATGAAATGTACCTGTACCTGGAGTATTGTACCACATCCTAACGTGCTGATGTTTATCTACAGTAATCAAGGCTACGTATGAGACGAAGCTGGAAAAACATCGAGAGGAGCAAGACCTGAGGCGCAAGACTGAAATCCATGAGATCGAGCAAAGGCTGAACGTCCACATTAACACGTTGATAAAGAACCACGATAAAGCCTTCGGTGATCTAAAGAACTATTATAAGGATCTCACTCAGGAGCGCGTGAGCCAAATCGGCTCGCTTAAGGTACGTTGAGTAGAGTTATCATCTCCTGCTTTACCTCAAATTTATTCTTATAATCTATACAGAATTGCTTAAGTCATCAGTACATCCATCCTTAAAACATTAATTATCTATCCGTCCGTCCATCTCTTTTGCTTGGGTAAAATTCTTACTCAGTAATCATTCCAATGAGTCAGTCATAACTCCTCACCTATTTGGATCTCTGATTGATCTCAGCTTTATTCTGATCCCTGTGTGTCATTAAAGCTCTTCGTTCTCCCTTTGACTGTAATTACAGGAGGAAGTGGCTGAAAAGAACACGAAGGGGAAGATGTTGGAGGAGGAGATGCCCAAGGTGCTGCAGCAGAACAAACGTCTGACGGAGCTACTGCAGAAAGCCACGCAGGAAGTGTCAGTGCTGCAGATACAGCACGAAGACTATAAGAAGGACAAAAGCATACTGGCGGTATGTGTCTCTTTTAATCTCGGTCTGCACTGAAGTTGCGTCATCACTTTCACTGTTTAATTATCGTTCCATTATTACATACTACATACATTTGGTTAGCTTGTATTATGTAAGGAATAACACCCTCTGAGGTGTGCTGTTATAGGAAAATAATGAACGACAAGGTGATGTACTGAAGTGGAGTTACACTTACTGATTATTTTCCAATAACAGCATGTCCTGAAGTGTTCTATTCCTCTCATGTGTTTGAGAGGGTTACTGTGTGTGTGAGTACTAAACACACCACAATTTCTAACTGATCCCTTTTTCCTCCATCAGGCAACAAAAGCACGTCTCAAAGTGACAAATAACAAGCTGAAGGACCTGAAAATGGAGCAGGAACATCTGGAGCAGAGATTCAGTAAGGTGAGCTAGAGAGAGAGGGAGGGAGGGAGGGAGGGAGGGGGAGGGAGCGAGAGAGAGAGAGAGAGAGAGAGAGAGAGAGAGAGATCCATAAGTTATTCAAGGAATAAAGTTACTCAGAATCCCCTGTCTCTCATTTCATGGTCGTCAGATGCAGCAGGATCATGATGAACTGTACAAGAAGTTCGACAAGGCCATCCTGGAGGTGCAGCAGAAGAGCGGCTTTAAAAACCTTCTTCAGGAGAGGAAACTGGTCATTCAAACAAACACCGGAGAATAAAGAGGGACCGCTTAACAAGGTCCTTCCTGCCTCCAATTTAGAGCCCAGTGCCTTTCCGTATTATAAATTCTTTATTTTAATATTTTGAGATACTGGATTTGTGATTTCCATGAGTTATAAGCTCATATATTTTTTTTAATTTTTATTTTTTTCAAAAAAGCAAGCATGTCATTGAATGTTATCTTATTTGTATGTGTGCGACTTCCCTGTTCATTTCTTCTTCGGAGGCTGAAACAGTAATAAAAGTTCTTAGTTCTTAGTTCAGCCTTAACTCCATATTTAAACCTTAAACATACATTTAACAACAAAAGACTAGACTAGGCTCTAATGTTATTTAGCTAACTAGTGGTTTGTAACATATCCCAGATAGCAAGGTGACATTGATTCAGTGTTGAAATTCCATCAGAATCATCATCACATTGGTTGAGGTTGAATATTCAGTGCTAAATAATATTGAATCAATGTTGAGAATTCATTGCTTTTCAGTGATGAAAAGACAAACAGTGAATCAATGTTGATTTTTGGTCAGCTTCATTTCCCCACTGGTGGGGTTTAGAATTAATTTCAATCCATCCGTCCCCTCATTCACCACAGCACAAATCACCTGATTGAATTTCGGTGAAATTTAGTGAGCATATTGATGTTCCTCAGAGGATGAATCTTGTTAATTTTGTGACCTTGTGACCTCTAGCACCACCAACAGACAAATTTCTGGCTTCTCTATGTCAAAATCTGCTGGCCGGATCACCATCAAATATGTGTTTACACACACACACACACACACACACACACACATACTGTACATACATACATACATATTACATGTTTACAACAGATTCAACTGTATGATCATTTTGGGGATGTAGTTTCTGGTGTCTCATACAGTGGAATCAACAGCTTTCTAAATTAGTTTCAATAAAAAAAAAACTGACTGCATTAGTTTTACCATAGTGTTAAAATAACTGCCAACTGAGTGTGTGGATTAACAAACAACACCAGCTATCAGCTAGAACTCAGTGTGAGGAACCAGCTGGACATTATTATTAATAGTGACTAAAGTCTCCGCTGAATGTCACAGGTAGTCCTTAATTCCTGAGGCCATCCAGTTATATAGTTCATCTCTCTGCTGAATTTAATTTTTTTCTTAAATTTGATCCAAAATTCATTTTTTTAAAAATTTGAGCAACTTTTACTGTATTCTCTGTGGGTATTATTATTGTTTATAAATTAGTGGGGGACCCACAAAAAAACAATGCAATTATTCTCGTTGCTTCTACACCTTTTAGCAGAGCACTTGTGTAATTGACTTTTTTTTTTTTTTGTTATTTGTTATGTCTATTTCCTTTAAAAGATGAATAAGAATTACATCTCAGCCCTCTTTTCATATTAACGACATGTCTAAAACACTGTCTTCCAAGGAGGTAGTCACTGGATTAAATCAGACACTTCACAAAGGAGATAAACATCCACCTGGTAGGTGTACACACTACAATCAGTACAGCATGTGCAGTTGGAATGTAGGGGCTATGAGGAGGAGACAAAGGACATGATGGCAGAATTAAAGAAATCTGATTTAAATATTACTGTTTTACTTTATTAGTTAATTAATGATCTAAAGATTACAGAGTTAATAGGGAGAATTTAGAATTTTATTTTATTTTGTCCCTACCTGTTGAAGGCTCCACACTCCAGTCCGGTGGGTGGCGGTAATGCACCTTCAAGCTGGTTGTCAACCGCCAATCAAACCAAAAGAAGTGGTTCAGATGAATTCCCGCTCAATTTACTCAGTGAGAAAATAAATCGAGCTGGACGTCATCAGAACCACTTGAGGGTTCTGTGCGGGCAGCGACAGATGGGTTTTTAGAGGAAAATACAAAACCGACAGAAAGATTAGTATCTTTTTCTAGCTGTCTAGTTAATTAGCATACTTAGCTCATGACTGATAAAGGAGGTTTTCATTGTTGAAGTTAGCATTAGCTTGCTATTTACTGTGGTTTGTTGATGCGAAATTATATTTTAGAGGATTTTGAAGGCATTTGTAGCTATATATATATAGGGGCGTTGTGCAAAACAGAGAATAAACCTTTTTAAATGATTAATTCAGGGGGAACTTGAATTAGCATTTAGTATAGTGACAACTGTCTCTTAGCTAGCTAGAGCAATTTTTTTGAGCAGGAAAATAGCTTTGGTTTTCTTGTGACTATTCCTGGGTTTTAAAAGCTGAATAACTTGTGAAAAACCCTGTCAGATTTGGGTTCGAGTGCTGGGATTATATTTTTCATGTATTCATGTAGATGTGAAAAAAAAAAAACGTTAGATAAATAATTCTAGGACTGTATCATCCATGCGATTTTCCTTCGTTTTTCGTACAAGGCTGGTTTAGTCGTGAAATAGGTCTTGTGTTCTAGGTACTAGGGCTGGGTAAAAGAAAAAAAATATATCGATTCTCCGATTTTAATCTATCTTCAATTTAACGGAACGATATCGATTTGTAATGCGCGCTTTACTTGAGAGGATTTGAGTATTATCTGTAGTTCGCCTCTCGTCCTGAAGATGTCGCCATCTGTCATGTTTTGAAATTTGGAAACGGGTGTATTTCTTAAACATGTTTCAGGCTGTTAATGAATTTCACTGTTGCACATTTACAAATCAGTTTTGTTTGTTGTTTTGTTTTTTTGTTTTTTACAGTAATGTGCAGACTTGTGCTTACCTTGTGTGTATTGTATGCACATATTTATGTAGGTTTTATTAGGTTATGTAGGCACATACGTTCAGTAGGTTTTGATAAAGCATTGATTTTGATATATGAACATGGGTAAAGTTCTAGCAACTTGAGGGACCTAACTTATATCGCATACTGTGACGATACGTATTAATCAGTGTGTGTGTAGTATGAATACAATCACGGACATACTAAATCCGCCATGTTGGCATTGTCATGTGACCTTCGATGTCATCATAAATGCACGTCTTAAACAAGTTAATAATATTTGGGGGTATTGTTAAAGTCCTGTTTAAAATTAATTATTTTTTTGCTGAGATCGTCCGCACCATTGATTGACTCGCGCAGTGTGCATCGGTTGCATACTTCAAAATCTCACCGGAAGTAGTACGCCGTCCGGGTATTTCTCACCAACTGTTTCTCACGTACTACCCCTCTGGCGTACTGATTTTCGCATACTATATAGTAGGCAAGTATGCAGTGGGAAAGTAACTGTTGCACGGTGTAGATGCGTTTTGGACTTGTAGATTTTATTCCGATTGTATTCTACAACTTCGAACAGGTCACTCGCACCGGTGCGACTATATTATATATTTCCAGTCACACAAAGTACCTTTCAGTCGCAAATGCTACTGAAATGGTCGCACTGTAGAGCCCTGGCTTTGTATTTTACAAATGAGAGATTCTGACTTATATCAATTAAAAAAAAAAAAAAAACACTATCAGTGGACCTACTCCTGAAACCCTTACAGACAGGCATTGGAAAAGGTTTTTTCCAAGCCAAGGAAAATTAAATGTTCCAGCAAGCAATGCCAACATTGCAAATAAAGCACATTGAAATTATTAATAAGTACAAGAAATTAATGACACTCGAAACGCGCAAACTTCTGCGTGTTGTCTCAGTCAGCTCAGTTACATCCGGTTCCGGAACATTCTGAAAACGTGACGGTACTTATTTTTCTGCAGTAGCGACTGTACCGTTGGTAGTGAAGCTAGCGAGGTTGCAATTCTTCCAGAACTGAAGGGGGCAGCAAATACGCGTTCGTGTATTAGTCGGTCCACAAGTGGTAAGGAAGAAAAAGAAGAAGTAGCACGCCTACAAGCACACGGGGAAAACTACAAAGATGGTGAGAAGTTTAGCTCCGCCCCGAATCATTGAGAGAAAAGGTGGTAAAGAGTTAAATATGGAAATACTTCGCATTCCTGGCAGATGACAAACATATAATTGATGCTCGTTCATTTCAAACAAAGCGAGGAAACACCTGAAAGACCGGCCCTATATTATGTTTGTTTGAGGCAGCTGTATTGTAGCCGTGAAACCAGCTAACGTTATGCTCCATGTAATGTTAGCCAGTTATTTGTTAAAGATGCTAACGCATTGCAATGTTATAAACTACCTCCTAATGCACCACCATGCATCACCATTCAGCCCGTGTCCTGTCAGCAACATGTAGCCTAATGTCACTAATAATCATTGAACTGTTAATGCTTTTAATAAATCTTTTTGGCTTGCCTCCATGTCCGTGAATTTAAACTAATGCTTGCATTCAGAGTATAAGGGCTGTGTGTGCGCGCGTGCGCAGTGACGTCACAGGTCAGAATCTGAATTAGAATCACTTCTATTATGACGCGCATCACCCTTGTGTGTGTGTATAGAGAGAGCGACCAGTGGTTTACATTTGCAAGCAATTAATTTGTCTTGGTGTACTGGTGATTAATAATAATAAGGTTATTAGCTAATTACAGCAAGATCATGGTAAGTATAAATATTATATTTTGAACAAATGAAATATTTGATCAATTTAAAGGGTTAAATGTTTTTCATAGTTAACAGGGTAGATTTCAATAATCAATACAGCTTACTTATAGTTACAAACCACTAGGTAGTTAAATAACATTAGAGCCTAGTCTAGTCTTTTGTTGTTAAATGTGTGTTTAAGGTTTAAATATGGAGTTAAGGCTAAATAAACTAATAACTTGTATTACTGTTTCAGCCTCCGAAAAAGAAAGGAACAGGGAAGTCTGCGGAGGAAAAGAGCAGTACTGTAGCCCAAGTACCATCTACAGAGGATGAAATGTTGAAGAAGCAGGTAAAGTTTAAGAAATGTGCAAATTGTCTTATCCTAGCTAAATCACTTAAATATAAATGTATAAATATAGTAACACACAATCATTGAGCACGGACTGAGGCGTGATGAGCTTAATATACATACGAGTGCAAAGGTTTTTGAATCTTGGAAAGAAAAAAAAACCTACCTAATGCACCTTTAACTTACATCAACAAGACTTTTAGTGTGTTAGGTCTATAGTGTATGCTATCTATGGAATAAACTACTTGGGGAGGTGCTGTTATGGGAAATAATCAACAATGGTGTGGTGTGATGAAGCAGCGTTACTGTTACCACTTTGAAGTTGATTAGTTTCCTATAACAGCACATCCCGAAGTGTTTTATTCCTCATGTTCTACAGCGGTTTGCAGTAGAATTCATGTAGGATACATTATTTTTTATACATTATAATTACATTTAATGTTGTGGAACGTCAGTGAAACAAGCACTTACGATATAGCAGCTATAAACGCTTGTTTATTTTTGCACTGCACTGTAGATTCGCATTAACTAAGAATGATTGTTTGTAACTGATTTGCTTTGTAACACTCCATTGTGTGCTGTAATTCACCACTAATGTTGATTCTCCATCAGCTGGAAAAACAAATTATCCAGATGCGTGAGGAGCTGGATCGGGAGCAAAAAGAGCGCAATTACTTCCAGCTGGAAAGAGATAAGGTACAATGCTTTTGGGAGCTCACCAAAAGCCAGATAGAGGAGAAGAAAGCAGAAATAAGGAACAGGGATAAAGGACTGGAAGAATCTGAGGAGAAACATCAGGAAGAGATCAGGGTATGAGTAATAATGATCAGTGTTCTTCAGTGATTCAGAAAATGTCTAAAATGAAGTGTCTAAAAGGATGCATCTTATGTTCTGATGTTTTTTTTTGTTTTTTTTTTACAGAAGTACGAGGAGAAGATTAAAGACTTGCTGTTTGAACATCAAAATAGCATCGCAGAGTGTAAGCACGAGGGAGTGGTTGCCACCAAACTCCTGGAGAAAGAGTGGGCAGACCTGGAGAGTGAGCTGCAGAAAGACATGCACAGCCTGAAAGTGGATTTGAAAGAACAGGAGCTCTCGTACGAGAAATCCATCAAGAGCCTAAAACTGGTGAGTGCTTGTTAGTCTGTTTATCATTAACCTTAGATCACAGGTCTCAAACTCAAGTGTTTTCCCATCACACAGTTCTGAAACTCAGTGGATAAAATCAGGGATTATCTGTTGCATGTGATGTGATAACGTACCCAAAAACCATCCAGAAATGCCTCAGTGCTGGCCTTTAGTGTGATTCAGTGATTGGCTACTAATCCCAAAATGGATCCCCTAGTGTAAAGACCTACAAATAATGTTGAAAAAAGAAAAGTCGATGGAGTGCAAAGACAGAAGAGATGGGAAACTTAAGACATGTTTGTTCAGAGATAATCCCATGCGAGTTCTTCTTAAATGCTTTCCTTAATAAATATGATCACCTAGGGTTAGGGTTCGGGTTTTTTAAAATTAAATAGACTTAGATTTATGGCAGACCTGATCCAGCTCCTCCTACCTGGGTGAAGTCGTACCTGATCCAGCTCCTTGTACCGGTACACCTTGCTGCAGAACCAAAAGTCCAGGGGGTGGAGTCTGCCTTGTTACAGAACCTCCTACCTAGGCAGAATTTGAGTTTGAGCCTCCTGCCTTAGATTATGTGGTTTATGTCAGACTTCAGTCACGTAATGTTATGTCACCATGCACTAAGCAGTGTGTCCATGGGTCCTTAAAAAGCCCTAATGTTTTTTGCAATTACATTTTACAAATTAAAGTTGACCATAAGGATTAAAATTGTCTCAATATCTTAAGCATAGAGCTTCGATTCTGTTCTTTCTTTCAGTGAGTTAGTAAATATAATGCAGATCTCTGTACTGGACCTTCAGATTATTCATCAATACTGTCATGTTAATAGACACTCATTTGTTTTCACAGAGCAATGAAAAGGAGATCACCAAGCTCAGAAGTGAATTTGAGGAAAAATTACGAGGTACTGTATTAACAGTGTCTGTCTTTGACTCTCCATGAAATGAAATGTACCTGTACCTGGAGTATTGTACCACATCCTAACGTGCTGATGTTTATCTACAGTAATCAAGGCAACGTATGAGAAGAAGCTGGAAAAACATCGAGAGGAGCAAGACCTGAGGCGCAAGACTGAAATCCATGAGATCGAGCAAAGGCTGAACGTCCACATTAACACGCTGATAAAGAACCACGATAAAGCCTTCGGTGATCTACAGAACTTTTATAATGATCTCACTCAGGAGCGCGTGAGCCAAATCGGCTTGCTTGAGGTACGTTGAGTAGAGTTATCATCTCCTGCTTTACCTCAAATTTATTCTTATAATCTATACAGAATTGCTTAAGTCATCAGTACATCCATCCTTAAAACATTAATTATCTATCCGTCCGTCCATCTCTTTTGCTTGGGTAAAATTGTTACTTAGTAATCATTCCAATGAGTCAGTCATAACTCCTCACCTATTTGGATCTCTGATTGATCTCAGCTTTATTCTGATCCCTGCGTGTCATTAAAGCTCTTCGTTCTCCCTTTGACTGTAATTACAGGAGGAAGTGGCTGAAAAGAACACGAAGGGGAAGATGTTGGAGAAGGAGATGCCCAATGTGCTACAGCAGAACAACCATCTGACGGAGCTACTGCAGAAAGCCACGCAGGAAGTGTCAATGCTACAGAAACAGCACGAAGACCATCAGAAGGACAAAAGCTTACTGGTGGTATGTGTCTCTTTTAATCTCGGTCTGCACTGAAGTTGCATCATCACTTTCACTGTTTAATTATTATTACATACTACATTAGCATTACATACATACTTAGCTTGTATTATGTAAGGAATAACACCCTCTGAGGTGTGCTGTTATAGGAAAATAATGAACAACAAGGTGGTGTACTGAAATGGAGTTACAGTTACTGATTATTTTCCAGTAACAGCATGTCCTGAAGTGTTCTATTCCGCTCATGTGTGTGTCAGTACTAAACACACCACAATTTCTAACTGATCCCGTTTTATTCCTACATCAGGGAACGAAAGCACGTCTCAAAGTGACAAATAACAAGCTGAAGGACCTGAAAATGGAGCATGAACTTCTGGAGCAGAGATTCAGTAAGGTGAGAGAGAGAGAACGAGAGATCCAAAAGTTATTTAAGGAATAAAGTTACTCAAAATCCCCTGTCTCTCATTTCATGGTCGACAGGTGCAGCAGGATCATGATGAACTGTTCAAGAAGTTCGACAAGGCCATCCTGGAGGTGCAGCAGAAGAGCGGCATTAAGAACCTGCTTCAAGAGAAGAAACTGGTCGCTCAAACAGAGACCGGAGAATAACGAGGGACCGCTTAACAAGGTCCTTCCTGCCTCCAATTTAGAGCCCAGGGCCTTCGGAAAGTATACATTTCCGTATTATAAATTCTTTATTTTAATATTTTGAGATACTGCATTTGTGATTTCCATGAGCTGCCGGCCATAATTATCAAGATTAAAACAAAAAAAGGTTCACAGTATTTCACTTTGTGTGTAATGAACCTAGAAAATATTAAAGTTCCACTTTTTTAATTAGATTACGGAGGGAAAAAATAACTTTTCCACCATATTCTAATTTTTTTTAGATTAAAAAAGGCATAAATAATAAGAACTAATATATACAGTATCTCACAAAAGTGAGTACACCCCTCACATTTTTGTAAATATTTGATTATATCTTTTCATGTGACAACACTGAAGAAATGACACTTTGCTACAATGTAAAGTAGTGAGTGTACAGCTTGTGTAACAGTGTAAATTTGCTGTCCCCTCAAAATAACTCAACACACACCCATTGATGTCTAAACCGCTGGCAACAACAGGGAGTACACCCCTAAGTGAAAATGTCCAAATTGGGCCCAATTAGCCATTTTCCCTCCCCGGTGTCATGTGACTTGTTAGTGTTACAAAGTGTCAGGTGTGAATGGGGAGCAGGTGTGTTAAATTTGGTGTCATCACTCTCACACTCCCTCATACTGGTCACTGGAAGTTCAACATGGCACCTCATGGTAGAGAACTCTCTGAGGATCTGAAAAAAAGAATTGTTGCTCTACATAAAGATGGCCTAGGCTATAAGAAGATTGCCAAGACCCTGACACTGAGATGCAGCACGGTGGCCAAGACCATACAGCGGTTTAACAGGACAGGTTCCATTCAGAACAGGCCTCACCATGGTCGACCAAAGAAGTTGAGTGCACGTGCTCAACGTCATATCCAGAGGTTGTGTTTGGGAAATAGACGTACGAGTGCTGCCAGCATTGCTGCAGAGGTTGAAGGGGTGAGGGGTCAGCCTGTCAGTGCTCAGACCATACGCCGCACACTACATCAAATTGGTCTGCATGGCTGTCGTCCCAGAAGGAAGCCTCTTCTACAGATGATGCACAAGAAAGCCCGCAAACAGTTTGCTGAAGACAAGCAGACTAAGGACATGGATTACTGGAACCATGTCCTGTGGTCTGATGAGACCAAGATAAACTTATTTGGTTCAGATGGTGTCAAGCGTGTGTCTCGGCAACCAGGTGAGGAGTACAAAGACAAGTGTGTCTTGCCTACAGTGAAGCATGGTGGTGGGAGTGTCATGGTCTGGGGCTGCATGAGTGCTGCCGGCACTGGGGAGCTACAGTTCATTGAGGGAACCATGAATGCCAACATGTACTGTGACATACTGAAGCAGAGCATGATCAGTATGCAGTATTCCAGCATGATAACGACCCCAAACACATCTCCAAGACGACCACTGCCTTGCTAAAGAAGCTGAGGGTGAAGGTGATGGACTGGCCAAGCATGTCTCCAGACCTAAACATTATTGAGCATCTGTGGGGCATCCTCAAACGGAAGCTGGAGGAGCACAAAGTCTCTAACATCCACCAGCTCCGTGATGTCGTCATGGTGGAGTGGAAGAGGACTCCAGTGGAACCTGTGAAGCTCTGGTGAACTCCATGGCCAAGAGGGTTAAGGCAGTGCTGGAAAATAATGGTGGCCACACAAAATATTGACACTTTGGGCCCAATTTGGAGATTTTCACTTAGGGATGTACTCACTTTTGTTGCCAGCGGTTTAGACATTAATGGCTGTGTGTTGAGTTATTTTGAGGGGGCAGCAAATTTACACTGTTACAGAAGCTGTACACTCACTACTTTAGATTGTAGCAAAGTGTCATTTCTTCAGTGTTGTCACATGAAAAGATATAATCAAATATTTACAAAAATGTGAATGGTGTACTCACTTTTGTGAGATACTGTGTATATATATCATTCTAATTTCGCCATCTGGGGATTAATAAAGTATTATCTTGTCTTATCATATATATATATATATATATAT
The DNA here is from genome assembly GCF_001660625.3 of Ictalurus punctatus. Classification (NCBI taxonomy): domain Eukaryota; kingdom Metazoa; phylum Chordata; class Actinopteri; order Siluriformes; family Ictaluridae; genus Ictalurus; species Ictalurus punctatus. The sequence continues at coordinate 2,960,823 of NC_071284.1, forward strand.
ATATATATATATATATATATATATATATATATATATATATATATATATATATATATAATTATTATTTTAATTAAAAATATATTTTCAAAAAAGCAAGCATGTCATTGAATGTTATCTTATTTGTATGTGTGCGACTTCCCTGTTCATTTCTTCTTCGGAGGCTGAAACAGTAATAAAAGTTCTTAGTTCTTAGTTTAGCCTTAACTCCATATTTAAACCTTAAACATACATTTAACAACAAATGACTAGACTCTAATGTTATTTAGCTAACTGGTGGTTTGTAACATATCCCAGATAGCAAGGTGACATTGATTCAGTGTTGAAATTCCATCAGAATCATCATCACATTGGTTGAGGTTGAATATTCAGTGCTAAATAATATTGAATCAATGTTGAGAATTCATTGCTTTTCAGTGTTGAAAAGACAAACAGTGAATCGATGTTGATTTTTTCGGTGAAATTTAGTGAGCATATAGATGTTCCTCAGAGGATGAATCTTGTTAATTTTGTGACCTCATGACCCTTCCCTCTAGCACCACCAACAGACAAATTTCTGGCTTCTGTACTTACTACTTACATTCAAGATGTAAGCTGTGGCATTCACATGATGCTCGGCTGGTATTAAGTGCCCCAGTGGGCTACGAAAACATTCCCCATGCCATCACACCGGTTGGGTTCATGGATTCATTCTGGTTGATATCTTTGCAGCAGAACATCCTCTAAAGTCACTGCAGTACTGAAGTACTTAAGTGCAATGTTTCAACATAATAATATAAAGCTGAAATTATTTATGGATTCATGGTATTTGTAGATCATTTTACTTTGTCTCGGTATCAGTTGACCGGGCATGTGAATAAGACTAGTGGACTATTTAAGCCATCATTTCTTCTCTTGGTTTTACTCTTGGTAATTACAGTAACTGAAGCAGGATCAGCATGGGGGAAGTTTCATTAAAGCAGTTCTGGTATTTTAGACATCAAATATGTTTGTACTAAAGTTTCCGCTTCAGAAAACAGATACTTTTATAACTGTTATGGATGTATGCAATATATTGGTGTGTATTAATTAATGTCATCCATTAGCTTATTGTTACACAGTACAGTATTTAGTTTCGTGTTTGGCGCCACCTGCTGGACAATATGGACACATTTAATAATCTAACGTCCAAATTTCACTTATTTCTTCAGGTTTCTCTGTATTAATTGTTAAAGAACTGTCTTGTATGCAAAAATAGTATAGGAGGGTTTTTTGATGACATTTTAAGATGTTTCAGATATTTTCTTTTTTTTCGGTTAAAATCGGATGAAATGTTTCATCTTAACAAAACTATTGCAATTGCAGGTAACTCGTCTCAAGACAAAAAAGATTTATGTGCACCAAGTTTAGGGGGAACGGTGGCTTACTGGTTAGCACATTTGCCTCGCACCTTCAGGGGTTTCCTCTGGGTACTCCGGTTTCCTCCCCCAGTCCAAAGACATGTTATAGACTGACTGGCATCTCTAAATTGTGAGTGTGTGATAGTGTGCCGTGTGTAGGATAAGTGATATGGGAAATGGCTGGATGGATGGAACCAAGTTTGGGTAAACACCGTGAATAGTTTCTGAATTCAAGTAAAACATTTATAATAAAAAAAACTGCCTTCTATAAATAAAGAAAAATGGCAGACAGATAGAAAGAACACATCAGCACTGTGTTAGAAAATTCCAGGCTTTCTCATGGCTTCAGGGTCAAACTATCAATGCGTGCATAATATTTTAGGAATAGCTGCAGCACTCCAAAAATGACAATGTAGTGTCACTCTTAATTGGTACAATGGCATCATTTATTAACCTAGATTTTTTTTTTTTTTTTAATAAAAAAAAAAAAAGCATGAACACAATGTAGGACACAGCACAAAAAAACCCAGTCACAACAACCTGCTCCTGAAAAGCATCCGCATTCATTTCAGTGTTTCAGCAGAATCTGAAAAAAGGTCTATAAACAATAATAATAATAATAATAAAAAAAAGTATACAGTTGAGTGCAAAAGTTTGTATCCCTCTTAAATTGGACAGAGAAAAAAAAAAAAAAAAAGGAATCTATTTTACAATTTATCTACAAAACCAGAAAACCCGTTACAACATACAACTTAAACATTACACCCAGCTCAAAAGTTTGCATCCCCAGGACAGCTTATGTGGTTTTGCATGTCCTTATATTTGGAGTAAATCAAATTGAGTATCTGGATACTGAGTGCAATTTATATACACTAATACACACACACACACACACACACACACACACACACACATTATATTATATATATTTCCCCCCAAGAATGACATTCATTCCATCACCTTCAAATTCGTGGTGGATCTCGGGCCGGGAACGCCGGGTGCGATGCGGGAATACATCCTGGATGGGACACCAGCTCATTGTACAGCATCATGCAACATATACTCGCACCTATAGGAAATTTATCGCCGTTAAGCCACATACAGTACTCCATGTTTTTGGGAGGTGGGAGGAAACCCGACGACTGGGAGGAAGCCTAAAGATTCACATGTACGTATTTTGTGGTCAGGAATGAAAGCACAGTGAAGAATATCTAGTGCGATTAAGACATCCTATAATGTAGTGCAATAGGTCTGTATGTAAATATTGCCCCCTAGTGGATGAAGAATAACTACTGCACATGTGCTATTTGAGGGAATAATAATAATAATAATAATAATAATAATATCCGTTCTCAAGTGATATCAGTTCTACTCCTTCCAAAGGCTACACCTTCACTCTAAATCAGGCGTGTCCAATCTTATCCAGAAAGGGCCGGTGTGGGTGCAGGATTTCAGTCCAACCAAGCAGGAGCCACACCTGATTCCACCTGTGTAATCAGTTGATCTTGGCTTTCAATAGACTTCTGCTTGGTTGGAATGAAAACCTGCACCCACACCGGCCCTTTCCGGATAAGATTGGACACCCCTGCTCTAAATAGTCGCCGGAAGTAACGATCATTTTTCTTCGACAAATCCTGTTTTATACTGCTGCATAATCGCCGAAAACGTCCAACAATTTCATTCAAGAGCTGCTGGTCTGATTTTGTAAACTTAGAGATACGTATAAACAGGAATCCTGCGTTAAAGCACCAGAAACGTAACTGTGAATGTATGGGTAAACTCAGCTGGTTTTTTCCCCCGGAATAATAACACAAAGAATCTCAGGAGCGACGTGTCCGTCCTGCCTGGATGTTTCCTGAAGGCTGAGGAGGACCCGCAGGAGTAATACTGACCTACAGTTGTTTTACGCAGCAAAAAAGAATACTCGTATAATAATAAACTAACGATTGTATATTAAACACAGTTCAATTGTGGAAAAATCTGGATGCCTAAGACAAGTGATTTTGCGTCTGGGCTATTCGTTTTTAAAAAATATTTATATCTACATTTATATATAGTAAATATTCAAGTAGCAGCCGCTGAACTCAAATATATGTTTTATGCATGACAGGATATAACACCACAGAACACTCCTAGACAAAACCGTGTCCCATGACTTTCCGCCGAGGTCACAAACGCCATGCGCTACATTAGAAACTGTTGGAAGTAAATGAATCATAAACATGTTTATTTCCCTTAATCTGGGAAATAATTATCACTTAACTAAATAGCTAGCCAATGATACTGCATGTTATTACATTACTTTAGTTAGTAATGTACTTAACTACTTAGTAATTATGTATCTGGGCAACCAAAACATGGCAGATTTGACTAGCTAATCAATTGATCATTAGTCCACCGTTACAGTTTATCTACATTACACACGAATAAATACAACCCCAGTTCCAAAAAAGTCGGGACGCTGCGTAAAACGTAAATAAAAACAGAACGCAACGATTCGCAAATCTCACAAGACCCGTATGTTATTCACAATAGAACGGAGAAAAGAAATCGAATGTTTAAATTGAGGAAATGTACCGTTTTAAGGGGAACGGATAAGCAAATTTTGAATTCGATGGCCACAACACGTCTCAAAAAAGTTGGGACGGGGCAACAAAAGCCTGGAAAAGTAAGTGTTAGTGTAAAGAAACAGCTGGAGGTTAACTGGAAACAGGTCACTAATATGATTGGGTAGAAAAAGAGCGTCTTAGCGAGGCAGAGGTTTATGAGATTTGCAAATCATTGCATTCTGTTTTTATTTACATCTATGCACTTTTTACACAGTGTCCCAACTTTTTTGGAATTGGGGTTGTACTTGTAAAATCAGGATTCATTGGAAGTTAGCTCCGTGTTTTTTTGTTTTTAAACAGCGGTCAGACGAGTCATGTGCTATCGTCCTTGTTTTGAGATCTTCACCTCTGACCACATGGAGGTAAAGATACACCGTGCAGGGTCTGACAGGATCCTGATCCCTGTGTCTTCGGTAATGCCTTGACGTTTCAGCTTGGACCTCCTTCTCAGGTCCTTGTCTCAGTCAGGGACACTTTCTGGCGTTGTCCCTAATGTAGAAACTCCAAGCAAAAGCCTTAAAAATGACTTTGGAATGACGTGCTGCTCTCAGCTGGGATCCTGCGACTACTCAGACGCTCTAGTTTAACGTTTTAGTCATTTCCGGCTCCACGGAGCTCCGTCCATGGTACGTGCTACAAGTATATAAACTCTTTGTGCTGCCGAGACGTGTCGCTCTCCTTGTCCCAGTCCTTCAGGCCCTCGGGCAGACTCGTGTCCTCGTCGATGCTGCCAGTCCCCTCAACAAACTCCTCGTAGGTGCATTTCTCTACAAACGGCCTCGGGCCCAACAGTTCCACCATGTCCGCTTTGTCCAGGACTTCGTTCTGCAGGAGACGCTTCCCCACCTGAGACAGAAGTGAGGAAATTATGCTCAGTCACTCACTGAAACCATGTGTGTAGACTGCGCTAAAATCATCTCAAAATGGTCAAATTGTATATGATTGGTCAGAAGGTGTTGGTTAATTTTCCATAACGGCAGCTCTGACAGTAGTGCCGCTCCGAATCTCGGATTTATATTCACGTGCTTGTTCTAATCATATTATCTTTATCGTTTCTATAGTAACAGCTCCTTCACAGGGACCTGCATGGTCTTATGTGAACTGATCCGAAGGAAAAAAAAAAAAAAACACACGTGTGTAACTGTTGATATAGAGTTTTCTAGAAGGAGATGTTTATTTAACAGTTATGGAAGGAGTCTCCAGTGTCAGGGCTTTGTAAGAGTCGTTAAGTTTTCCTTCAGGACAAAGGAGTTTAGGAGCTGCTCGTCTTCTTACCTTCTCCACTAGCTCTCGTTTCTCGGTGATGAGCTGCTGTGTTCTCTCGAAGGCCTTGCTGATGAGAGAACGCACTTCCTGATCTATGAGCTCAGCAGTGGCTTCGCTATAAGGCTTCTCCGAGACTAGCTCGCCCTGCTGCGTCCAATCAAACGCCACCTGACCCACTGACTCGCTCATCCCAAACTGCACGATCTGTCCGTGGAGTGAAGAAAAAAAAAAAAACAGTGAAGTTTTTATGAAGACAAAAAAAAAACACCCTCTCGTTCAAACCGAGTAGTTACCTGAGCATACGCAGACTGCGTGACCTTTCTCAGATCGTCCTGAGCGCCTGTGGTGATCCTGCCGAAAAACACCTGCTCCGCCACGCGCCCTCCGAGCATCACACACATCCTGTCAAAGAGCTGCTCGCGCGTGAACAGGTACTGCTCTTTCGGCTGGTACTGCGCGTAGCCCAGGCCTTTACCTCGAGGAACGATGGACAACTGCACAAGAAGAGGAAACACAGTGCTGTTGAATTCTCAAATCTGAAGGTGTGGTTTCTTTTTAAACGGTAACTGTGGTTCTGTTATAATTCAAATTATACGGACGACTCGGAGGGAAATATTTCCGAAAAGCAGCGGATAAGAATCCGGCGTCGGTGGGAACTCCTTTAATACTGTTTAAAAAGCATCTCAGGGAAATTCCTCAAGAAATCGGGTGAGAAAACGCCAAGAATACATTTCTGGAAATTCTAGACAAAAGGGGCGTGGACTTTGAGGATGCTAAAAATATTTCATTAATTTTGGATTTTTTATCACAACATAATTCCCATAGTTCCATTTGTGTTTCTCCAGAGTTTTGATGACTTTATTATTATTATTATTATTCTAGCGTGTCTAAACTTTTGATGGATAGCGTACAGCTGTGTTTTAGTTCCTGTCTAAAAATAAATAAATAAATAAATAAATTTTTAACTGCTGCAAACCTCAGCTTCAATGCACATTAAAGGAGATGCTGGTGAGAGAAAATTGGGAAGATGGGTTAAAATAACTGCGTAAGCCATTCTGAAGGAATAATCTATTAAATTAATTATTTTATCACTATGTTTGCTAAAGTCACGACGAGTCACGAGCTATTCAAATAAAAATACTTTCATTTGTGTAATTTTCCACTTCATGCAAATATAACCAGGATGAAATGCAAAGTCTTTGGTTATAGGTTATTACTCGTCCTTTTTTCTCTCTCTCTCTTACTGAAAATGTGCTTAATTGTGGGCTACTAAAATGTCCACCTTAGTGCAAACATCTTGGGATTGATAGTGATATGAATGATCTTGATTATTTCAGAAAGATCAGTATATAACAGTAATTATACACAGTTCTAAACTCATAAGACTACAATACACGGCATCTAGGAAACCTTTCATCTTTTACAAATCGCCAAACGGATGTTCTTAATAGAAACGTGATTAAAACAGAGCTTCATTCAGGGTGTGTTTACCTTCAGGAGAGGGTCAGCGTGCTCCAGGAACCAGCCTACGACGGCGTGGCCGGCCTCGTGGTAAGCTACGGTGGTTTTCTCAGCAGGCTGCAGAACCCTCGTCTTCTTTTCCAGACCTCCGATCACCCTCTCTACGGCCTGCTCAAAGTGCCTGGAGGTCACAGCCGGGCTGAGGTGCCGTGCCGCGATGAGAGCCGCTTCATTACACACGTTCGCAATATCGGCCCCTGAAAACAGATGTTTATACTCGTAAACCGATCCTACACGGCCTGCAGGGCCTCCACCGTCTCCACCCACCTCAACTCGGTGTTTCAGTCCAGCAGTCGTCAGGAAAACAGGGAGGTTTTTTGTTTTAATAAATAAATAAATCTAGCGTTCACGGTGTTAAACATGAATAAAGGAAACTCTCCGATGAATAAATCTCAGTAGCATATATTATTTAAAATCTTATCATAATTATAAATAAGAAATAAATATATAAAACTTACTGATACTGTAGTGAAGACTGTTTTAATCACAGATTATATATATATATATATATATATATATATATATATATATATATATATATATATATATATATATATATATATATTTATTTATTTATTTTTTTTATTTTTTATTTTTAAGAAACTGCTTTACTGCACTTTATAATTTGTTTGGCCTGGACGGAGTAAGCAATCATTCATAAAACCTTTATTACACTAATAATATAATAAAATAATAGCATACTGTTTATAATAATAGTAGTAATAATAATAATAATAATAATAATAATAATAATAATAATAATAAATATTCTATTCTAAACACTGAATGGGTTAATTGGTGCTGTTTAATCATTAAAAAAAAAAAAAAAGACAAGCTCTTATTAAACGTACATTACACTTATTTTATCTTAGGACGAATCCTTTCATTAAAAAGGACTTTTATTTTCACAACTAGAATTTTCTGAACAAATTTTTCCCATTGGGATTTTTTTCCCTTCACACAGAAAGCTTTCCTGAAAACGTTCACGAAGACATGTAGGATAGTTTACAGATCTTTATACTTTATTGCAGTTATAGCTCATTTAATAACATAAAAAGGCTTAAACATTGCTCATTTTAGATTAAACTCTAAACAATGTTTGTTATATAACTGGTTATAAATGACCTAGGGAGATATATATGTATACTGTAATAAACGTTTTATTTATAAATGATTCTATTGATTTAAATTCATTAAATTATATACACATGCTTATAAAAGATACTGTCTTTAGTTCTAAAGTGTATGTAATGGGTGAAACTAAAATAAACAAATTAACAAACAAATAAATATTCAAATAGTATTAAAAGTTATAATATTAACAAACTGTAGTAAGAAATTTATTTAATATAAAAAAAAAAGATAATGATGAAATGAAATTATAAATCTCACACAAATAATATAAGAAAAATGACAATGATCATCACAAGAAATACGGGTGTATATATATATATATACACACATACATACATACATACATACACACACACACACACTATACATATATTCGACAGGCATATTTACATAGGTAATGGGAAATATCTATATACAGATATTTTATTTATAATATACACACATATACATATACACATATACATATATACATATATATACACATATACACACATTATATATATATATATATATATATATATATATATATATATATATATATATATATATATATATATATATATATATATATATGACCATGTGAAATGTGGAGTAAATAAAAGCTCTGTATTTCTTACCTGTGAAGCCAGGTGTGAGAGCAGCCAGTTTTCTCGCCAGATTATCTGAGGTCAAACTGGAATCCAGCTTCAGTGGCCTCATGTGCACTTTAAAGATCGAAGCCCTGCCTTTAATATCAGGCGGTCCTGCGTTGGAAAGACAGGCACGGAGGCAGAGGCGGAGGAGGAGGATGAAGTGGAGAGAAAAAAAGAAAGTGGAGAGAAAAGAAAGGAGAACGTAAGGAGGGAATTGTATACCACCCAGATGAAGATGATGAGAAGCATTTGCTCCGAAGCCCATAAGAGCCTCAGTGTTTACGAAACTCCTCCAGGAATAGCAGATGTACTTTCACTACCTCCCGCACTCTCGCTTTATTCTCTCACACACTCTCCCTCCATTTTCCATGTCCGTAACTGGAATGTTCCACTGAGCCAGCTGTGCTAAAGTGGGGAAAAGCTCTCTGCAATGAGACATAAATCAGCTCCAACACCACGACAGCAATCCCCGCTGACATAATACAGCTGTACCACATTGCTTCTTAAATCAGTTGGACATGTATGAGGGGGAGGATGCTTGCCAGGAAAACTCACACACGAAGCATGAGAGTTTCTGGGGAAGCCAAAAGTTATTACTGTCTTTATAAACCTATCTAAAGCAAAGGGTCAGCTCTAGAAACAAGGCTTGCAAAATCTTAAAAACTCGGGCCAGAAAAAATCACGTTATAAACACATAATCAAATATCTGACAGACTGAAGTCATGGGAGAAAAAAAAAAAAGTAAAACCCCATAATCAGTCAATTTCTGACAATGCAATCAGTCGTGGCTTGCAAAAAAAAAAAATCTTTACATTTATTAATATTTGCATGCATAATTCTTAATGAAGATTATATTTATTATTTAAACTTCACTTTAACCTGCTTTGTATTCCGTCCTTTTCCCATGAAATTTTATACTGTAATTGTTTTTATTATTAATTTTCTCTTGTTTTTATATCCATTCATTTCAAGCACCCTGAACTGCCTTGTATAATATAAATAAATTCGACTGGTCTTCAAATTAGTTTTCAAAAATCATTACATTCATCATTATTTGTATGTCAGATGTCGTGGGGTTTTTTTTTCTACTTATTTACTATTTCACCATGTCTATACTTTAGTCTTAGAAGCCTACTGAGAGTTACTGTATTAAATTTACAGCAATGTTTGTAAAATTATAGTGTAGTGTACTGTAGCTTTCCTAAAATGTTTGGTATCTGGGAAAGAAATATATATATATATATATATATATATATATATATATATATATATATATATATATATATATATATATATATATATATATATACACACACAAAAACATAAACTACATGGAGTATGAGGAAAGCCACAATGCGTTAGATTGTTGATTAGTTTTATTTTCAGGTTTTAAAAAAATCTCGACAATAAGGTCGTATAATGTCAGTTAACATAACGTTTATCACTTATATTTAACGTTGGATTGGACTGAACTTAACGCTGCATAATATGTTTGCAAAGTTGTCATGGTAACTGTTCTGGATTTCACCGAATCCTTGTATATAGAACGGAAAAATCTGCATTTTTGTGATAAGATACAGTACGTTATCTGGCCAACTCGCAAAGCCTGCTTTCTATAACCGGCCCTAGTAGGAGAAGGCAAGAGAAGGAATTTATACCTATGTAAATATGCCTGTCGAATCGTCCAGGTCTCAAAAGTGCCGGATCTAAAACATCTACGCGGTTAGTGGCAGCCAGAACCACGACGTTAGTGCTGCTGTTAAAGCCTGGAGAAAAGAAGAAGAAGAAGAAGAAGAAGAAGAAGAAGAAAAAACACAAAACAGCAAAAACAGTCATTAATTATGGTCATGTGGACGTCACTCGTAACGACACAGAGAATGAAATTTTGCAGCATTATGTACTTATCGAGAAGATGGTAGATCATGATTAGGAAATAATTATATAGTGAAGGTTATAGTGTATCAAAAGAGAAGATCATTCATAAGAACCATTATTTCCAGATCCCTTCAAGTGAGCATGCTCTTAAGAAACAGGAAGTTGAACATCTGAACATATCCTGAGTTTATATGTTTCTGTAAAGCTGCTTTGGGACAATGTCCACCGTTAAAAGCTGTACACAAATAAAACCGAATGGAGTTAAACGTTACTAACCGCTCCTTCAAAATCGGTTCAAACCTACCATCCATTTCCACCAGCAGCTGGTTAAGTGTGTTCTCCTGCTCACTCTGCCCACCGAAATGCCGCTGGCCCCTCTTCCTGCCCATTGCATCGATCTCATCAATAAAGAGGATACAGGGGGCGTGTCTTCTGGCCAGCGCAAACGTGTCCCTTACCTGTGGCATTTAAACAAACAGGTTAATAATAAGAACCGATATCAGTAAAGCTAGCAACGAAGAGCTTGCAGATAACAACATACTCAATATCCAGAAGAGTTTCTGAAGACGGTGTAAAAATATTGGCACTCTCGGCCTGGCATCTTATTTAAGGACCGATACTGGTAGCACTATATAATCAATCATTTATGTAAGGCAAAATAGTTTACTGATCAGCATTATAGCACAGCGCTGTTGAAGGCTACATTCGGATTAATCAGACGCTGCTGATACATTTTCTATAACAACAACAGCTCAGAGAGTAGTTCCAGCTATAAGACAAATAGCAGGTTTATATTAACGGATTCATTCTAATACGTTATCTTGTTATACGGTGAAATTTTCTTTATTGAAGGATTCTCCAGTGTCGGTGCTTTTCGACAGTATAGGTTTCCGGCACGTGAAAATCTCCGGACAAATTTGTGGTTTCTCTGCAACGTGACAAGCTGATTTTTTTTCTTTTAATAACTTCAAGTGAGAGAGAAGAAGGGCTGGTGTAACAGCTGGTTACACCACTGGAGAAGAAAGGCCGGTGTAACAGCTGGTTACACCACTGGAGAAGAAAGGCCGGTGTAAAAGCTGGTTACACCACTGGAGAAGAAAGGCCGGTGTAACAGCTGGTTACACCACTGGAGAAGAAAGGCCAGTGTAAGAGCTGGTTACACCACTGGAGAAGAAAGGCTGGTGTTTCAGCTGGTTACACCACTGGAGAAGAAAGACCGGTGTAACAGCTGGTTTTACCACTGGAGAAGAAAGGCCGGTGTAACAGCTGGTTTTACCACTGGAGAAGAAAGGCTGGTGTTTCAGCTGGTTACACCACTGGAGAAGAAAGACCGGTGTAACAGCTGGTTTTACCACTGGAGAAGAAAGGCCGGTGTAACAGCTGGTTTTACCACTGGAGAAGAAAGGCTGGTGTTTCAGCTGGTTACACCACTGGAGAAGAACGGCTGGTGTTTCACTACAACTGTTGTTTTTTCGCTGTTGTTTTCCTTTGCCGACCCGTTCCACGTCTGGTTGTTCGTACACCAGCGGTTTCTTTCTTTTTCAGAACATTCCAAATTGTTCTATTGGCTATGCCCGATGCTTGTGCAATGGCTCCGATAGAGTTTCCCTTGTTGGCTTGTTTTAATCCCATAGACAGCTCTCTGGTCTTCACGTTGGTTTATCCTTTTTAACAGCAAATGCAGTCTTCACAGCCAAACCTAGAGCTCAAATCAAGAGTATACATCCAGAGATATTAATTCTTTAAACAATCAGTTTAACACGGCACACCTGGGCAGCAAGAAACACCTATCAGTCACATGTTCCAATATTTTTGATCACAAAGAAAAAAAACGGGTGGGTTCAAACAAAAGGAGCCATGTTTTAAGTTTTTTCACACGTCTAGAGGAAATGAAAGCTGAAATTCTGATCTATATCATACTCATCTTTTGATCTCAAACCCAAATGTCTTAAACGCATGGTGAAAACAACTGAATTGACCTTGCTGTTCCAATACTTTCAGAGACGACTGTAACTTTTAATGACTGATTTGTTCATGAGTATTTCATTCTTTTTTTTTTAAAATAAAAGACTTGATTATCTCTCACCCGGGCTGCTCCTACACCGACGAACATCTCCTGAAACTCTGAGCCGTTGACTGTTATGAAGGGAACTCCAGCTTCACCAGCAGTCGCTTTGGCCAGCAGGGTCTTTCCTGTGCCGGGTGGACCTAATAACACTGCGCCCTGTAAGAACATAATCAACCACGGTTATCACTGATGACGAAAGAGAAGATAAGCTAAACTTAAATGTTAAATCCAGACTTGATCTATCCACTTTGCTCTTTGATAACGTCGTACGAAACAAATCAGCCTGCACGTGTCCACAGCTCTTTTCTCTTAACGCTTAACTTTCTCATAAATCCTCTTAACTTATTATCACACTGCTAATCCATTGCACTGTTTCTTCTAGCTTGTCCAAGAAAATTTACATTTCAAGTATTCCTGTGCATCACCAGTCTGCACCCCATGTCCTCCAGAGAGCTTCTCCGACTTGATGAGGAACAGACACAGGCATTCGACCAAAGGCGTCGTAATACGTAAATAAAACATGGAAGTAATCGTACGAGGATGAAGGTCAAGAGTCAGTTCACACTCGACACTGATCTCAGGTCAAAACAACACACATCATCTCAAGTACAAACATAAAACCCATCATTACACGTCAGTACATGCTATACCTTTGGGATTTTGGCACCGAGTTCCTGGTACAGCTTGGGCTTCTTCAGGAAGTTGACCAACTCCAAAATCTCCAGTTTGGCCTCTTCACAACCAGCAACGTCCTTCAGCCTGACATTAATGTTGCCTCTGATCATCTTCGCTTTGGACTCGGTCATCCTAAAGATGTTGTTTCCTCTCCTGCGCTGCCATCCTCCGGGCCTCCACTGCCTCGAGCTGAACGCGAGCAAACCGAGCAGCGCGACGAACGGGAATAAAATCGCGAGGAACGTCCTGGGCAAGCAGAGCGGATCAAAACAGACGCGTTGACTTTTTAATATTATTAGCTGTCTGACAGGTTAATGAACACTTGACAGTCACGCTGTGTTCACTACTTTACAACCGGTAATGAAGTTAAAATCTCTAAACACAACATAGAGAATATTACTGATTAAAAACGGACGCAAACGTGTGCCGTATTCTCAGTTCCGTGTTGTGAAATTGCGACTGTGATAACTAAGTAAGCTTAATTACAGCTAATTTTTTGTTAGCACAAAATTATTTGGTTACTATGAGGTAACATGATTATTATATAGTACTATATAAATATAGGAATAATTATTAATTTTCTAGAGCAGCAGCTGACAGTAGCTCAGTTGCAAATCACAGGTTTCCATTAATGTGCTCATTCTAATACCTTATCGTTTCTATAGTAACAGTATAGTAACACAAGGGCTTAACGGATTCAATAAACATAATTGTTAATATAGAGAAGGTTTTTTTTAAGGAGATATTTATGTAACATTTACTGAACGGAAGGAGTCTCCAGTGTCAGCTCTTTGTAATAATCATGGCATCTAAGAACGGGGACGTTGCTCTTTGCAGTTTCTTTGTAAAATTCTTTCACGGACGTTTCACAACGCTAAACTTCATTCCGTAATTTTATTTATTTTTGTATTTTTTAATGTCGTTAATTGCTGTGGTATAAAAGGAATACAACACGTTGGAAAGTGCTGTTATTGGAAAATAAACGACTTTGGACTGGTAGGAGTCTTCTGACTCTGCTTCATGCCATGAGACATCACACTACTGGATCGTTGATTACTTTCCTGTAACAGCATGCCAAGACGTGTTTTATTCATTACATATGCAAAGTGGGGGGAAAAAGCATTCAGAACTTTTTTTTCTAGCACAGAATACAGCAAAGAGTAAAAATAGAACTGAGTTTGTGTCCATATGAACATCAAACATGAATACAAGAATACTTCGACAAATGTACTTTGATGTGAAGCAACAAAATATATCGACTGACGCCGCATTACAGTGGCGTATCTAATAAACTGGCCAAACTGCTAACTGCGACAGACTCACAAATCTCTCTCTGTGCTGTACAGCACTGGCAGCTTGTGTGGATCCTCCAAACCCAGCTCTTGTTCTGCTTGCTCCAAATTCCTTTCAAATGTGTCCACGGTACCGATGTTAAACCAAACATAACTCTGCAGGATAAAAAGAATGATTATATATATATATATATATATATATATATATATATATATATATATATATATATATATATACACACACACATATACATATATACACACACACACACACATACATATATACACACACACACACACACACACATACATATACACATATATATATATATATATATATATATATATATATATATATATATACCATGCCACAATTAAAGTCATACACATCACACACACACACCCATTCTGATGCTTGACCAAGTGAACAATAGCTGAATCTCCTGACCAGTAACTGCATGATTTTATGCACTGTGATACTGCCACATGATTGGCTGACTGGATATCTGTATGAGTGGCAGGTGTACAGATGTTCCTATTAAAGTGGACGGTGCGTGTACATAATGATTCCAAGAAAATTGATCAACTATAATGCTGTGAATATAACGTATACCTCGACTAATAATCTACGCTTACAAAAAAAACACATGGATGAGGACAAAGAGACCATGTTGCTATGCTGAGGGCAAAACTTTGTACCTCCCATAGATTTTAAATAGGAGAAATGGTGAATGTAGTAAACTCTCTTTTTTTAATTTGAATTTCGACTTTATCGTGTCCTAAGGGTTTGTTTCTATGTGAGTGTGTGTGTGTGTGTGTATATATGTATGTATATATATATATATATATAATATATATATATATATAAAAAGACTTACCACTTCTGATGTGTTGACGTCGGGAGCAGGGATGACTCTGACGTACTGTTTATTAACCACTTCCAGCCTCGCGACCTGCACAAAAACCGTTCACTCACTTCATAAACCATGAATAAACCTGCAGCTGAATTCCTGTCACACAGTCAGCTCCAAAATTATTGGCACCCTTTATTAATTTTTTTTAAATGAATAACACCTGCAAATTAGTGATATTCTGAGCTAAAACATATGGATATGATGTACAGCTTTGACACTAAAATGATTGGGGCGTTCGGGGGGGTTCTTGCAAAACACTGGTTTCGAAAGTATCTGCACCCCTGCGATTAATTTTCGGTGAATCCTCACCCCTGGACATGATAACAGTACGGAGTCTCTTCCTGTAATGTTTAACAAGATGACAGATTTTGCACGTGTTTCCCCTCTGCCCTACTGAAACTGGCTCACTACCACATTTCCTTCTGCAATATGCAGAAAGATAATAAAGCTGACTTAATTTGTGTTTCTGGAGCGCTATAAAAAAATAAAATAAAATAAAAAACTAACCAAAACAAACACACACCGTATAACAAGGCAAATCAAGAAAATGCATTCAGACTCGTTTACATACTGGGGTGCCAATACTTTTGCCATATACACACTTTCTTAAAAATAAAATAAGTTGTTATGAGAACGCTTTGTTTAGTTAGACGAAACGTAGACGTTTTCCCCAAAACGGCCCTGTTTTGAAGGGTGTCCATCATTTTGGAGTTTCTGCGGCATGTGGATTATCCTCATGTCCACTAATAACGGTTCGAAATTCTCTTTTAGGTTTTAAGTTTAAATGAACAGACGCTTACCAGGCCTCGAGCGAGGTAGTAATTCACAAACTCCCTCCATGAGATCTCTTTTCCATCATCTCTGAAGTATAAATAAAGAAAAGTCGCCAGCATCCCAGCTCCTGCGAAGACGACGTTCCAGAAATGCTTCTCATCCCACGGGACGTCTCTCTGTTACACAATCAGGAAGGTAAACGTTTATCAGATCTGTTCACTGTAACAAATAAACCAAAAACAGGGCGTTTGCCAAGAGACCGCGAGCTGCAAACGTCTCCTCGAGTCTCTTTCTATTCCCGGTCATGTAGATCATCCCGGTCATGTAGACCATCATCATTCGGTTGACTTTAAATCAATGACATTTAATTTGTACCACAGCGCTGTCGAATTCTCATTTCTGATTGTTGATTCGTTTTCTATAACAGACCGTAGTGCAGCTACAAATCACAGGCTTTTATCGACGCGCTCGTTCGAACACGTCGTTTCTATAGTAACGGCTAACTTACAGCGTCTTGTACGACACGTACTTGTAGCTTTCTGTAAGAGGACCTTTGTTTAGCATTTTATTTAGCAAGGAAGCTCCAACGTCAGAGCTTTGTGAAAGTCAGAACTAAAAGGAACAACTTTCCGACATTGAAAGGTTCCCACGGTTTTTTTTTTCCGTCTTATTAAATTCAACAGAGCGAGAGAAAAAAAACCCCGAGAAGCTGCTATAACGTGAGCGACAACAAGAATACGGATGCTTCGTTCGTAAATACAACCATAAACGCATAAAAAAGTATGACGTTGTTCATTTATATAAAAATTACATTTGCGGTCATACGTTTACGTACGCCTTCATCATCCTGTTCAAAAGTTTACACCCCCCTGACTCATTAATGCATTAATCGTGTTGTCTTCTTGAGCGTCGGTGAATGTTTGCACCTTTTGTAACCGCCGTGTACGAGAACCCTAAGTGTGAAAAACTGTATCTTAAAAGGAGTCAGATATGCAGACGATGCTGGAAAAGCAGAGGATGCGCAGGACCTGGGGGATTTTTCTGAAGAACAGTGGGCAGTTTAACTGCTCAGGATAAACAGTATTTTAAACAGTATTAATAATCGAAGCGTGTGTAAACTTTTGAGCTGGTTCATTTGTGTAAATTCACTTATTATTGGGTCTTGTGGACTAGATGTGAACATCTGTTGGTAGGTGAAATAGCTTATTCAGGGCGGTACTAAATAAAAAATAAAAAAACACCATATATTTATTTATTTATTTATTATTACTAACATTTTGCTGATTCTGCAAGACGTATGTAAACTTATGACCTCGACCGTAGACAGCTTTGACAAACGGTTGTTGTACAAGTGGAATAAAAAAAAAAACTCCACGACTCAACAAGGTTCTTGCGATTTCCTCATGAACAACGATCTACAGCTTTTCAAGACACTTTTTCCCCACTAACCTTTGTCAAATTTTCTTAATAACAGTCTTACAGTTGGGGAAGCTCGTTGGACGAGCGTCTCGAACGACCACGGGTACTTTATGAGGAAATGGTTTCGTTACGGTTATCATCTCATTCGCTATTTTATTATTTAAGTAAGGCAACGCAGAGCGAACAGTACTGCATATTGATTCCTAGAGGAATTTGCTATTAACTGCAGAACTTTAACCATAACACTAGTCTTGAGTCTTAGAACAACAGAATATCGAGACTATTTTCATCAGAATGTTTGTTAAATTTCAATATTTTTCCAGGTTTGGAAATGTGTAAGTGGCTTGAAATTTCAGACTAGTGTGAGCCTGCACGCCGCATCAACGAATATCCTAGATCATAACGTCAAATTCTCCCATAAAAAAAAAAAAAAAAAAAAAAAAATCCTCCTTTGTGTATAAAGTATATTTACTCGTAGGATGCGAGACCACCGACTGCCATCTTCCTTCTTGTCACCACCACCTGTTCCTGCTCCACCTCTGCTTCTCTGGGATTCCCCTTCGCTGGATTTCTCTGCAGAGTCATAATCCGAGTCAGTTTTCACTTAGAACTCATTCACGCACGCATGGGAAAACATCGTATAGAATAAAATCATAGAATGTACAAGATACAAAGGCGTAAAGCACTTAGGGGCGTGGACAGGGTGGATGGAGTTACTGTTACCATCTGAAGTTGATTCATTTCCAATAACAAGCGTTTTTATTCCTCTTATACCACAGCCATTTCCAAAACATTACAATATTTTAAATGATCAATGCAAGTGTTCATGTATTTATCCGTTTATAGTTACAGTTGACGTTGTGGAAGGACTGAAACAAGTTAGTTCTCCGTTCCTTTTTTCTTTTAAGCAGATACTCCTTTTCCTTTCTCGTGAAGTTAATAAAAGAAATTCAGCACCGGAGAAACCATCAAAATGCAGAAACTACTCCGTCCTGAAGATGTTCGGAAAAGTTCAAAAGGTACCGTTACAAAGTGCTGGCGACACTGGAGACTCCTTCCGTAACTGTTCAGTACGGTTTCCTTACCGAAAACCTTAACGATTGCAAATGTTTTTAATTCGTTCATGTGGAGCATCCGCCGTACAAGTCCCTGCGAACGAGCCGTTACTATGGAAACGTTAACGTATGTAATATAAACCTGTGATTTGCCTTGTAGTTGGAACCTCGGCCAAAGCTGCTGTTACAGAAAATGACTCAACGTTCAAGAGAGATGTGCTATAGGCGACGTTATCATACAGCCTGTATTAAGCAAGGATGTTTTTATATATGTTTGTTTGTTTTTTTAACACAAATCAAGTTTCAGACTGATTTACCTCTGGGTTCTGCTGCTGATCTCTTTGGAAAGTACTTCTCAAATCCTGTGCAGGTGCCAAAAAAAAAAAAAAGTTTAGTTACAGTGCTATAAATGCGATAAATTTCCCAAATTATTAATACGTAGGATATTGTAGATATTGCAACATTTTTAAAAAATTACCTTTTGGTAGTTTGCTGGAGAAGACACTTGCTTGTGAGAGCAACAACTCTTTCGATCCTAATCTTAATTTCACTCGATGCAATGAAAAATTCTGTTCAAGAAATACAAGGCTTAATTATTTAATCGTTCAACTTAAATGAAAACTGCACTGATCGCAGGATATGTATGCCAGTGAAATCAATATATACAGTCAGCGCTAGAATTATCGGCACCCTTTGAGAGAACTTGCAAAAAATGATTGTATATAATATAATACACCTACCTTATATACGATAACTCAAACAAATGGAAAAATTGCACTGAAGATTATTCGCTGTAAGATGCCTAGAGTGACTGGGATTCACTGTATCGCAAATACGATTTGGGACTTGTACATCACATTCAATATATCATTTGCCTTGATGTGCGAGGAGTATAAATAGACGGCTCTGCTCGTTAGATATTTTTGAAATGCTCCGAGCTGAAGACCCTGGCCTGTTGTGACAATGAAGAACTTGAAATTAAGTCTGGTGTTCTCAGATCCCAGGACAGACTCCGGATCTACTGCGACCCTGACCAGGAGGAAGAACTTACCGAAGACGAATAAATGAACCGGAAAAACGACTTGCTCATATTCTCTAAAGAAAATTATTCTTCTGGGGTTTTTTTTCAGATCATAGTATTTTCTCCATAAAACAAAGATTATTGACTGATATTTAAAATATATATACAGAGTACAGTGCAAAAGTCTTAGGAGAAATGCAAAGAAATGCTGCAAAGCACTTTTAATAAAGAGCAAGTTAGACACACAAGTTTAGACACACTCATTCTTTTATTTTTATTTTTTAATTTCCCACATTTTGTAATAATAATAATAATAATAATAATAATAATAATAATAAAAAAGTCATCAAAACTCTGGAGTAACACAAATGGAATTGTGGGAACTAGTGTACTAATTGTGGGAATTTTTTTTGAAAAAAATCTAAATAAATCAAAATAATTTTGTATTTTAGCATGGTATATTCAAGGTATATAAATATATAAAATTAATATACAAAATTAATTAATATATATATAAACCCCAACCATCATGCTTGTCAGATGAATATGCTATTTTTGAAACCGTGTTTTGCAAACACAATAATACATTAAAAAAATAATAATAATAACATTGTTATGCTTGAAAACATGTTCACTTTAAACTGAGATTATAAGATTAGTTGCACGTGTTAAGGAAGATAATATGTTTTATTTATATTTTAACAGCAACTTTACAGAATCTCTATCCTCAACAGGCTGAGTGTACAAGCAACCACGGAGAAATATTTACAAAAATAACACACATATTTAGATTGTGTACAGGAAGAAAAGTATTAAAGTTAAAATATGATAAGTTTAATTTGTATACTATTCAGAATGCACCGTGGGAAGTGGGCGGAGCCTAACCAAACTGCTTACCCTGAACTTTAACACTGCGGCTGAATAAGAGTTAAACCCGCTGTATCCTCTTCTCCAGCTCTCCCATCCTGATTTACAGCAGTCTGCACACATCGACCGCAATATCCGACTCATTTTACAGCCGCAGCTTAAAAAGTTTCCTCCAATCTACGAGGAAACTGAAAGGAGATGAAAGCAGCTGACTAGAGTAAACAACAGTAGCGGGTCTGTCCCGTTCTGCCTGATCAAATTACACAAACATACACAAAACACCGCACAACATTACAGCTATAAACTGTTTTAACCATATCACACAAAACAGCTGTTACAGATGACTAACTCTGTCCTACAGCGCGTAAAATACAAGAGACAAATTAATATTTTTCTCTATTGCGGGTATATTTCTTCACAGGCAGCTAAAAAGACAGCAGGGGTCCTTTGATAGGCTCACGGAAGAGTATTGGGTAACCAATAAGCGGCCATTTTAGACACCGGTTTGGTCACGTTTTCGTCACGCGCTCTGAAACAGAATTAATGTTTAACCCTTTAGTGCCTGATGTGTTCGCACATAACCCCAATATATATATTTTAAAATAACTTTATTATAATTAATTAATAATGATTACATTGTTTGTTTTGATGTTTAATATTTTTGTAATAGCATTGCTCTAACAGAATTATCTCAGATCCTCACAAAATTTGTAATGGTTTTTAATGGAAACTGTAATGATCCCTATGGGTCTCTACTAGTCATTTGTTGCCCTCTATTGATGGTGTGTTATGTCTAGTAGATACATAACATGTATCAGTTATGGTAATGGAAATGGTTTGTAATGGTAGTGAAAACCATTAGAATTTCTGTGATTCTTCTATTGGGGTTTTTTTTTCCCCAGTAAGAACATGACCCTTTCTACTTAAAAATATATTTTTTTTAAATTATAGTATTTTCTCCAGAAGACACAGACATTATTGACTATCCTAAAAAGTATTTAAAATGAATTTAAACAAATTATCATCCTTGAAAAATGAATATGCTTGTATATGTATTCTTCTCCTAATATTAATGGTTGAAACCGTGTTTTGCAGAAGCAATAAACCGTATTTTTTTTAAACCATTTTTAGTTTTAAAGTGTTGTCTTACACCCAGTTTTAAACAAATTTAGATTTAACTTGAGTGCTTTGAAAGAAAGTCAAATCCAGAATTATCGTTTCATGAATACATTATATGGAAAAGCGTTTGTGGCCACCTGACCATCACACCCATACGTGGTTCTTCCCCAAACTGTGGCCACAAAGTTGAAAGCACACGATTGTATAGAATGTCTTTGTATGCTGTAGATTTACCATTTCTCTTCACTGGAATTAAGAGGCCCAAACCTGTTCCAGCATGAAAATGCCGCTGTGCACAACACGAGCTCCATGAACACCTGGTTTGTTAAGGTTGGAGTGGAAGACCTCGAGTGTCCTGCACAGAGCCCTGACCTCAACCCCACTGAACACCTTTTGTATGAACTGGAACACTAACTGACTGCACCCCACTTGATCTCACTAATGCTCTCGTGGTTGAATGAACACGAATCCCCACAGCCACACTCCAAAATCTAGCGGAAAGTCTTCCCAGAAGAGTGGAGCTTATTACAACAGCAATTAGAGCGCTTAATCTGGACTGTAATCTTCACCAAGCACATATGGCTGTGATTTTCAGGTGTAATGAGTGATATCAATTATTTTTCCAAACAAAAAGTTTTCCTTACGTAGTGTGATATTCAGCTAAAAGGAATTAATATTTAATTCCTTTTGAACCTCCACGATTAATATTTGGTGAATAATGGACAGAATACCTGAGCACTGAGCCTCCTCTTGCTATGTATTGAGAGCACTTTGGTTTTCTTCAAAAAGCAGGATTTAATACATGTACAAACTCATATACATCAAAAAGTGTTTCTAGACGTTTGAAATATTTATTTTTAGAAATCTTTTTTTCCCCCCAGGACGATTTTGTTTTTGAGAGACAATCCTAAAACTACTTTGTCCCCATTCTCTTGTGGGGTGCCAATAATTCTGTACCTGCTGCTTTTGCCTAGATCATCCATTTCTTCCTGAGCAGAATGTTTGTTATATGTGGTGTGAAACTTCAGTGAAAGTGATTACAAACGTAGACAGTTATTAATTTTACTCGTGTCTTTCATAAGTGTCACTTCACATTGAATAACTTTACAATACTTGACACCACAACGTCTGTTATATCACAGCGCAACAAAACAAAAAATACAACGAAAAAACAAGTGGCATGCTGAAAGGTAACACAGCATATTCCATATTATTTTAGAACAAATAATAAAGAGTGCAGAAACCATTACATTCTGAGGTATCGCCTGCCTCAAAATGACAACATACTGATTAAGAGCCTCAGAGACGTACACTACATTGTGTATAGAGCGTTACTCCTCTTTTACTCCTTATTCAGTTTAATTGGCATACGAATAATCAACGTAATCTTAAAATGGGGTGCTCGGATACGTCAATATTCTTGACACTGATTTTGATCAACGTTTGGCAAAGAGAAATCTGTTGCTCCTGCACATCATACACACTGCCAGGTCCCTGGAACTACAATGCAGAGATAAATACAGAAATATATTATACTGTGCTATAATAAACAGCTTTTAAATATAAAGGTGCTTTCATACTTTTTTTTTTTTTTTGTAACTCACACGTTTTATATGTAACGCTTAGGGAAGCGAACACAACGTGAGAGGGGCGTGACCAAAAAGCTCTGACGTCACCATGCAGCATGGAGTAACGTGAAGTGCTTCGTTACCTCCTGACCAATCAGGTTGCAAGTTGTGGGGCAAGAAGGGAAAACTAACATGGGAGAACATATTCGCTCAACAACTTAGTCTTGTTAGTGAGTGAATATAAGGAGCTTTATGAAAATATTTCATCAGCAATAGTCCAAAGTTGAAATGGAACAAAAAAAAAAACATCTTGGCAACTTCAACATTTCAGAAAATCAGGTTGCAAATCGAGAGGAAAGTGATTTACAGTGATTGAGAGATGCTGATATGAGAATATTTCACTCCCAATATCCCAACAAAAAATAACTCTGTGTCTATTTTTCAGGATGTTCACCAGTACGCGACTGTCGTACAAACAGCTTAAATTCTCCAAACCGCCTCCTCATCGCCAGAGTTACACCAACCTTTAAACAAAACAAAAAAAAAAGTGTGAAAGCACCTCATTAAAACGATCTCATTAATAAGGCTCGGTTATGGCAGACGGTTTTATACGGAAACCGGTGTTAAACCAGTTAAAATCCTTACAACACTTGTAGTGTTCCATGTTCAGTCCTGCGTGTTCATAGAGCTCATCGCGAATGCTGTATTGCCGACGGTACAAGTTAACCTCTACCACGCATCTCGTTCTTGTCTCTCCTGCCTTCACCGATGCTGTAGTGTTACAAAGATGCACAAAAAGCACACGAGAATAAGAAAGACAGCAGATAGAGAAAAGTATACAGGAACACAGTCCTGTAAAGAAAGCATGCTCACAATGCCGGTTTCAGCACTGATCGTGGTGCTGTCACAGTGAAAGTCTGTTAGAACCCGTCTGTTAGAACCTGTCTGTTAGAACCCGTCTGTTAGAACCCGTCTCTAAAGCTCCGCCAGCTCGTCCTGCTTCCGCTCGGTCATCCGGGCGCATCGTGGACACGTCATAGAGTTGTCATAATAACAGTCCCTGATGAGAGTCAGAAGGAAAAATAACGTTAACAAATCATTCACAAAAGCATCACAGTGCAAAGACGAAGAGAAGACGTAGCGAAATCTTCAGTATGACGTTTACACAAAACATTTATAAGCCAAAAGTTTAATTAGCAAAAAAAAAAAGTCATCAGAAATGATAGTCAAAATGATACTTAAAGGCTTAATTAGCCTAAAAGAATCGGAAATTTCTCAAAACGACTAATCGTAAAGGGATATCTGATAAAACCTTTCGCGTATGAATGCTTGTTCGGCAGTGAAAGCTGTGTGGTCACCCGAATCATTCGAGCCTGACCTGTGGAAAACAGCAGAGCAGTCGTGGCACACTGAGGTGTGGCTGTCGAACGGGAAGAGAATATCCCCCTCCTTGCACAGCTCACACACGAAACCTTTGGCCTGGCATCGCTGAAAAGAGAGCGAAGAGTAACAATATCTCCTTCTGTTAACGTGGTCGACTTTGAGTGCTGATCATAATAATCTTTACTCATACAGCACTGATAAAGTATCAGGGTTAGAACGTTTAGAACGATTGAACGACGCACATGTCGTTGCTTTTTTATACCGGGTCTCTCTGTAATGCAGTGATTTCAATTTAATACGTGACAATAACTGACGTCATTCATGACTACACTACTGGTCAAAAGCTTAGAAACACTCATTCTTTATTTAAATTTTTTTCCCCATACATTTTATAATAATAATAATAATAATAAAAAAGTAATCAAAACTCTGGAGAAAACTATGGGAATTATGTCGTGATAAAAAAAAAATCAGAAATAAATCTAAATAATTTATTATTTTTTGCATTGAATTTTCAGAAATGTATTCTTGTCATTTTCTTAAATGATTTCTTGAGGCAAAACTACGAAAATTGTATCACTGTCCAAATACTTATGGGACCTGACTGTAGACATGGATTGCGACGCTGTCCTAATATTGTATGCGTGTAAACGCTTGAGCTGACTCTTCACTAATAATAATTTATTAATTAATAGGTTGTGCTTTAAATTTAAAATCACATATACATGAGTAAATAAAATGTATTTACTACAAATAAAATTTGTGGTTTTGATCGACACGTTCACAGAGGAGCACACCAACATTCCAGATATATATATTTTTTTAAAACAACAAGAATTGGAAATAAATGTTTTTTCATTGGACAGTCACGATACGTAAAAAAAAAACAACAACAAAAAAAACAACGAATGATTATACTCTTTATTAATACCATTACTTCTGATTAGCAAATTCACATGGTCTCACCTCACAGTCGAGTTTAATGTGCTTGGCGAAGGTGGTGTGTATCTCGGTGAGAGAGCAGCTGAGACGACCGCTGGAGATGTCGATCAGGTCCTGTAGACTGTACATTTCATCGTTCTCCACAAAGTGCTGCCGATCCTGAAGCTGTAGCAGGAGAGAAATATGTTTAACCGTTCCCTGAACGGTCAGAGCTTATCTTCCCCAATGACATATTAATAGATACCTAGTATTTCTGGTGTGACACAATCACGCCCTAACAAGATGAGAGCCTCGAGTCTGAACTTCACGCATGAGCCGAATCATGATCAAGACTTCACTTTTTTTCAGCACCTAAAGATGGCACTGTTGCTACATGTACATGCAATACACCTTACTTCCAATCTACATGAGTCAGCGTTTTTCCAGCCAGGAGTCTTTATGCTATCAAGAAGGACATACTTGGGGGGGAAAATGTCACATCACAAAAATCCATCCATCCATTTTCTATACCGCTTATCCTTCAGGGTCACGGGGAACCTGGAACCTGTCCCAGGGAGCATCAGGCACAAGGCGGGGTACAACTTGGACGGGTGCCGATCCATCGCAGGGCACAAATACATACACATTCACACATCCACTCATACACTACGGACACTTCAGACGTGCGAATCTGCCTACCATGCATGTCTTTGGATTGGGGGAGGAAACCAGAGTACCCGGAAGAAACTTTAGTTCAGGACCGCGTCGACACCTGAATGAGGTTAACGCAGATCAATCTACTCGATCATATCAATGGGTCTGAAAACTTCCGAGCTTGTTCAAGATGACAACGGCTGACTTTATCATCTTCGGCATTATTGTGCAAGGATAACTACAGTCAAGACCAGTTTCATCTTAAAGCCTTGTACCTGCAGCAGCAGTCTGGCTTCCATGGCCTCTTTACAAGTGATGAAGTAGGGCTTCATCAATAATATATCCTGACGCAGCTTCTATAATTTGGAAGAGAAAACAAAATCAAAATCCTGCAGCATTGTGTATTGTTGGCATAGTAGGGAATCATTCTATATTGATTACAATAATAATAATAATCATAATAAGAATAATAATAATAGTATTAAAACAAATAAAAGCAGTACAAAAATCTCACCCTGATTTCCACCAGTTCCTCTACAAAGTTAAAGAGTAGTGGGTTTATCTCCTTCAGCTTCAGCACAGGTCGGGAGATCATAAGCGTCAGATAACGCATGGACGAGCGACACACCTACACACAGCAAGGCGGAGCAGGCTCATTTTAGAACACTGTCGAGGTACGCGTATGTGATTTTACACGCTCCGTACAGGAAGTGTAAGCACATCTACGTTGTCTACGTAAGTTATAAAACACTTTGGAGGGGTGTGCTGTAATAGGAAATGAATTAACGACAGAGTGGTGGGATGAATCGGGGTTCTTCAAGTTATCACCTTGAAGTTGATTATTGTCCAATATCACGTTTATTTAGCATTTATGGAAGGAGTCTCCAGTGTCAGCGCTGGAGTTCTTCAAGCGAAAGAAAAAAAAAAAAAAAAAGAACAGAGGCTTGTGAGGGAAGAAATTTGTTACGCAGACATTCCACAACATGAAAATAGAGCTATAAACAGATTAAAAAGTCAGTCCCTCCAGGATTTTGCGATCGCAGAAATTAACGCAAACTCCGCAATATTCGGAGGAGCTCGCAATTTTTCAAAATTACCGCAGATTTTCCGCAAAAGCGGCATAAAAAAAAAAAAAAAAAACTCGGCGACATGCATCACAAATTTTGGAGAGAAAAAAAAGCCGCAGCAAAATCGTGTGTTTTTGGCCGCAACAATCACCGAAAAAAAAAAACCTCTGTAAAATCCTGTACGGACTGAAAAGTACGACGCGTTGTTCTTTAATAAATAAAATACTGTAATCATTGGCAAACTGCTGTGGTATAAAAAGAATAAAACATGCTGCTATAGAAAAAGAATCAACTTCAGGGTATTAACAGTAACTCCACATCAGCCCATTGTTCATTAGTTTCATATAACACCACAGGAGGTTTCATGTACAGACCATCTCGATCCAAAGTTCTAAAAACGAAGCGTACGGCTTCTCGGATTATACGCTACCTTTTTAGGCTCAAATTCCCAGTTGTGAATGACACGTGCAGGGACGATGGCGGTGTCGTTCCAGTGGCAGCTGTTGCAGTAGTACTGTCCCGTGTAGTCACACTGCCTCGCCTCGCTCGGGATGCCTCCTACAGGATCAAGCACAGCACAGATTCATGTAAATTTGACCTGTATTTACAAATACATGTAAATTCATGCATATTCATGATTCTTATTATTTTTATTTATTTGTACATATGCAATTTACTCTTAAAAGTGACACAAGCTTCGTAGCAAGCCAGATCCTACTGTATGACAAGTTAGACTTCAAATGAACTCGGATGAACCGAGTACCGTCTATTCAAAGTGAGTAACTGGTCCCTAAATTTGATGGCACATTGATAGTACAGACATTTAGTTCACTTTTTTTCTTTTTTAAATTGTTGAAAAATATAATATCCAAGATTATCCAAGTCATACTTATTCATGTAAGTTGCTTTCGACGATGAAATACCAGCAAATACTGTAATATTTTAAATAATATGGAGTATTAACATGATACATGATATGATACATGATACAACCCGGTTTTATGAAAAATCTGCACCAATCTCAACAGAGGAGTAAAAAAAACATCTCCAGGTTCACAATGTGACCAAAATACGACTATGTTCTTGCTAACTCACCAACACAATTGATCTAAATGCTATGATAATATGGTCATGTGAATAATTTTATTTTATTTTTTAAAGTATTGATTTTGCTCCCCATCCTCTGAACCAGCCACAGGGTGAACACTTACTGAGAGAGATCTGGGCTCGGCACTCGGCACATCTGTAATCCTGTTTGTCCAGGCCGATCTCTGGGCAGATGTTTAGTTCGTACTCCGACTGGTGGCTCACTTTAGACCTCACGCACTGCTTTGTGATGAGATTCATGCACTTACTATGGCAACGGTAGTAACAACCTGCAGTGAACGGATGCGAGAAGTTATTTAACGCCTAAAGCACACGGATAGTCAGTAAAAAGTTCTGACTATATATATATATAAATATATATAAATATATATATATATATATATATATATATATATATATATATATATATATATAATGTATGAATGTATGTATGTATATATATATATATATAATGTGTATGTATATACGAAAATAAATACCTAATGATAGGGTCATATTTAGGTCTCGCCTCACTATGGGAAACTAAATGCAACTGGATGGCTGTGTTGCCTAGCAACCGCTGCCTTGAGGCTCTACAGAGTCGGTAAAGAGGCTTTGTGCTGTTTTTTCAGTTCCCTCGTACATAATTTCCGGCAAAAAAACCCCCCAAAAAACCCAGAGTATTTAAGAACATACAGAACCGAAACACTATAAACTGACTGTGAAGTGACTCCTGCTAAGTATCTATTACATATAAAAATCTTGTCAGCTGAATGTAGACTGTAGAAGGATTAATAAATAATCAGACCTGTGCACGTGTACCAGGTCTGAATAAGACCCCAGATGATGGTGCTGCACTTATCACACGTCTGTTTGACGCTCTTGCTCTTCTCCTTAGAGAAGCGATGCTCCAGCAGGATCCGCAAATTGGGCTCGTCCTCCTCCGGGTCCTAATGGGTTATAGGACACGCGGACACGGCTTTCAGACACTAAACACCTCCGACAGTAGTTATAATAATAATAATAATAATAATACTCTTAACAGCAATAACAATTATGACAACTACTATGAAAAAAAACAATACACTATTAGATGCTTAAAATCACACTCCGACGTTACCTTCAGTTCCTGGAGTTTGAGGCGAAGGTGGATGAGTTTGGCCACGGTGTCCTTCTGTCTCTCAGAATGTTCCGGCAGCTCCAAGATCAGTTTCTTACACTCCTCTATAGCCTGCTTCAGCTGCTCGATGTCTGACGCCACAAAAGAACCCTGAAGAGAGATCAAATAAGTTTTGTGAATTATTCATTTAGTTTTAATCAACATCACTATTCAAACTTGTGTCTTTCTCTTTACTCACAATTATGCTTGTGCAAATTGTTTCTAAACGCAACAAGGGAGAAACACATAAGCAGTAAAACACTTCGGGGCTGCTGTTATGAGACAATAAATCAGTGGTACGATGAAGTGGAAATTATTGTCGTCACACTGAATAACAGCACATCCATCAGCGTTTTATTCCTGTTACCAAAACAATTCATTATTATTATTATTATTTGTTATTCGTTAACGAAGGCCACATCTGACTTTTTATCCATTTATAGTCACGTTTAATTATTGTATTCGCTGTGCACTGAAGATATTTGGGTTTGAGATCGAAAGACGAATAAGAGACGACAGATCAGAATTTCAGCTTTCATTTCATTTCTCATATTTACGTCTAGACGCGTTTAAACAATGGAAGCTTTTGTTTATAACATGGAAGCTTTTGCTTGAGCCCACTCGGGTTTTTTTTTCTTCGAGTGATCAAAAATATTGGAACGTTACTGATAGGTGTTTCTTTCTGCCCAGGTGTGTCGTGTTAAACTGATTGTTTAAGGATTTAATAGCTCTGAATGTCTACTCTTGGTTTGAGTCCTAGGTTTGGCTGTGAAGACTGCGTTTGCTGTTAAAAAAGGATAAACCAACATGAATATCAGAGAGCTGTCTATGGGAGAAAAGCAAGCCATTTTGAAGATGAGAAAAGAGGGAAACACTATCAGAGCCATTGCACGAGCATCGGGCATAGCCAATAGAACAATTTGGAATGTCCTGAAAAAGAAAGAAATGTCTGGTGTACTAACAACCAGGCATGGAACAGGTCGGCAAAGGAAAACAACAGCACTTGATGAGCGAAACACTGTGAGAACTGTGAAAATCCCAAAAATAACAATCCACAGGGCAGGGGTGAAGGTATCA
Source organism: Ictalurus punctatus (assembly GCF_001660625.3). Taxonomy (NCBI): domain Eukaryota; kingdom Metazoa; phylum Chordata; class Actinopteri; order Siluriformes; family Ictaluridae; genus Ictalurus; species Ictalurus punctatus. The sequence goes on from NC_071284.1 coordinate 2,991,355, forward strand.
CAATCCACCACTTGAAGAAGTCTTCAAGATGAGATGAGCAACAAAAGTTCAGGAACCTCTACCAAAGTGATAGAAAGGCCAAAGTGTGAAGAAAGAAAAGGATCCAAAACCTCCTGAAGAGGAGACTGAAGGTTGAAACCTTCCAAAACAAACAACAACTGGAAGAGGCTGCAGTAAAAGCATCATAAAAGAAGAACGCAACAGTTTGGTGATGTCAGTGGGTCACCAGTTTGATGCAAGGATATGCAACCAAATGTTACGTTATTTACTGTAAGACTGTCTGTTCCTATACTTTTGCTCACCTAAAAATTGGGTGGTCTACCAGCAAAAGTGGCAGTTGTTTAACACATCTAGATGTAAATATCAGGAAATTAATCTATCATCTCGTATTCATCTTTTCATCCCAAACCCAAATGTCGTCAATGTATAGCAGAAACAAGAGAACCGGCCTTGCTGTTCCAATACTTTCGGGGGGCTGTATCATGGAAATACTTTTATGTCCTCACTCTGTCCTCTCACACTGGAACCATTAACAATCCAATAGATTTCAAATCCTTTGCTGTTTCACGGAAAACAAAGGTTTCAGAAATGTCCTCCATTTTAATAATATAATGGTGTAATTAAAGAACTGTCTAAAACGTGATCGACTTCATAAGATTAATGCCATAGATTTGGCCAAAACACCTTAAAAAAAAATAAACACTTATATATTTAAATATGTTTATTTAGGGCTCAAGTACTACTTTATATATCGACACCAAAAAATATTTATTACTATGTTCCAACAATGCCAACTGTGTTGTATAATATTTTACTTGTATTACGCTAAACCATAAGTTAAGCACTTTAACGTTGTGATTGTTTTAAGGCATAACTTTTATGCGATAATTTCAATCTGAAATAGTTTATCACTATATTGATTATCATCATAAAGCCCAGCACTATTACATTATTTGCGTTATTTAACGTAAAGGCGTTTTACATTTCATTTCGTGCTTAAAAAATCCACACTTGTTCATATCCGTCTTGGATCACTAGCCCATCTATAAAACACCAAAACAAGCCTTATACTTTTAGCCATCGAATTAAAATGCTGACTGCGGAAAAAACAACGTGACAGAGAGCCGCAACACCACATGCACTGAAACACTCAAACGGTTTCCCCTTTTTAAAAGGAAGCAGAATCATAATATACCCAAGAACCCATTAGGTCATAAACATTAGTGCAAAATTGTTTTATTTTTATATAAAAATCACCACAGGTCGTGAAAAATGGTCCTCGGCCAGCCCTAGGTCCATGGTTCGGTCAGAGTTTTGGATCTTGGTCTCTGTGGAGAAGAGCTCCGGTCTCACCTCTGTAGAAGCAAAATGTTACAGCCATTAAATCATACACATCACATACTGTGTTTATTCTTTTGCTGAAGAAATCAATGCCCACTGCAGCAGCTCTCTCTCTTTCCCAATCGACACAGCTTTACATAAATCCCAAGCAAAAACTGGAGCATGTGACAATGGCGTGACTTAACGATTACCTCAGCAACAGCAGTAAAGAAAGCAATAATTCTGAAAGGAATGCATGTATGATAAACCTGACAGGACCATAAAATCGTTTTAGACCTCAGCACTGTTGAATTCTCAACTCTGATTGGTCAGAAGGTGTCGATTCGTTTTCTAACAGCAACACACTTCGGGAGTAACTCAAATGTATATACAAATTATAGTTCATACAGTGACGGCTCATTAATTACCGACTTGTACTAAGACTACAAATAATAAGATGAACAGACGCGTTGTTATTTAATGAAGAACAACATATAAGCGTTGATATGGTGACGTACGTTTTCAGGACAGAAATGAATGAAAGTGATGAAATGAAGTGGACCTCTATAACGTATAACAGGAACTGACTTGTTTTTTACGGACTCTCCACAACAATGTGACTATTAATGGATTTTTTTATTTATTTTTTTTTATTTTTAAACGATGACATCCTGTTCTTTAGCAAAGGAACGCATTCAAAATAATAAACCAGGCTACCTTTGTTAATCTGTGAATTGCAATAACATGATAAAAATGAGTAAGCAATAAAGTGAGGAAGAATATGACAGTCTATTACAAAAGTCATGATAAATAGTCTGATCTCTGTCTACCACATCTGCGGTTGTTTTTTGTGCGATTACACACAAACACGTTTAATTAAAGAATTTAATCCATTAGACTTCCATTATAAATGAGTTTTTGATTAAAGAGCTTTTTCTGAGGGGGGAGGGTTCATGGAAAATTGTCACTTCTAGTCTGTGGTAAATACACATGCACTAAAGATACTGTGGATAAAGAGAAGACGAAAGTATGGATCAGGTTACAAGTGCTCAATGTTATGGCTATGCCTTATTCTTATATGTCTTTGCACGAATCAAAATCCTAAAAGAATTATAAAGTTATCATTGACTAGTTTTGTTTATAAGAGGAGGTGAATTTGTACCTGCGTAGACTTCGCAGCACAACATGGTTTTAAATCCCGACAGTCGCTTGACACTACGGTCACTACAGCAGCTCCGGTTCATACAGCAGCAACACTTCATTTGGCTGTCTGGGACAGTCTTTATATAAGCCGCATGTCTAACCAAGCGAAATAAAAGTACTGCTGTTCCTGTTTCAATTACACTGTTCCTGTTTCATTTCTCTCTTCTCCATCCTTCTCTCAAATCCTGCTAACTCTGATGCACTGAACATCCTTCTCACCACAACAACAGTCTTAAAGTATATAAATCAATGATAACAGAATCAGTAGCTATAACACTGATCGCCGGAACATAGACACAGTTGCAGTCAAAATTATTCAACCCCTTCATAGCAAGCATCTGTAGTACATCTGTCGTACTCAAGAGTTCCCTTTTGCTGTTATGACCTGCAGCAAATGAGATGCAGAGCTTCTGGATGAATGGATAAACAGACAGATGGAATGACTGATCAATCAACAGGATGGACAGATGGACGGATAGATAGAGGAATGAATGGTTGGACAGACAGTCTGATCAACCAACTGGATAGATGGATGGATGGATGGATGACCTAGCTAGAATTTACTTGATAAAAGACAGATATCTATTACGTAATAGACAAACGATTAAACTGGAGAACATCCTGCAGCTCTGACTACTCCTGACCCAGACCCCACCCTCAGGTTTAGCAAACAAATAGCAAGAGAATACATTACATACAGTGGAACTTTCTCTCCAGATCTCTCTGTGCTGGTTCTCTTCAGTCTCATATGGCAGGAGAACTCTCAACCATACCACGATTCTCAGTAATTAATAACATTGCAAAAAAACAAGCCCATGTCTGACATGGCATTCTTTATGATTAATGTTTGTGCCGTTTCCTGTTTAAAAATAAATAAATAAATGTGACACGTAATTCATTTGGCAATAAATGACTGCTAGTTGTTAGACAATCAGCTTGTTTCTTCACCACAACTAGCATGCATTTAGCAATACTGCAATTTCTCTTTACTCAAACGACCCCAACACATCTCTGATGGAATGGGCGGGGCTTTGCTAAGAATGAAGGGTGGGGTGAGAAAAGAAATTCAGAGCCAGAAAAACATTTAAACAGAAAAGTGAAACTAAGGGTGTACGTATGCAGTGATAAGTCAGATCTGATCCTTGGTGTGTTTTGTTTAGGCAGGTGAGCAGCAGTCACACTCGCCCTGTGCCCTTTGCACAGACTCACCCTGTTTCAGAGGATCCTTCCTGTCTGAGGTGCCATCACTTTCACTCCTGTCAAACGGGTTGACGTGACCCTGACGAAAGCGTGCAAGTCTCTCATCGTATTCCATATCGCTGGTTACACCTTTCAAGGACACACACACACACTATATTGTGTAATATTGTGTTCATATTATAAGTTCATGATTATATTCAAAATTCTCAAATCTGTGTGTGTGTGTGTGTGTGTGTGTGTGTGTGTGTGTGTGTGTAAGTGTGCGTAGTTTTGTAGGTTCTCCCCATGTTCATGTGGGTTTCCTCCAGGTTCTCCGGTTTCCTCCCACCTCCCAAAAACACGCCATTAGGTGGACTGTCTACACTAAAGGTTAGTGTGTGTGTGAGAGAGACAGAGAGAGAGAGAGAGAGAGAGAGAGAGACAGAGAGAAAGAGTGAGACAGAGAGAGGTGTGTGTGTGTGTGTCCAATCCAGGGAGTATTCCCACATCACATCTAGTGTTCCCGGGATGGAGTCCGGATCCATGACCCGGATAAAGCGATTACTGAAAACGAATGAATATTCTGGTACTGAGTATCAGTATCCTATGAACGCATGTCAGTGTCACGCCTCTGATGTATCGACTCGGTGTCGACTCATTTCCTGAACACGTCAGAATCGGATCGGTATCCGATACATACAAAACAGAAAAAGGCGGATCAATGCAATTGGAAAATTTACCGATTTTCCCTTTTAGTCATATAGATTTTATACTGAATAACCCATTTAATAATAGTAAACATACATTTAATATGTCCAAAACAACATTTTGAATCTTTTTTCTTTTTGGCCAAATGTATGTTTCTGCATCATTAGCTCGTGCACAATAAACTGACACCTCTCAAATCTGATGTATATTATAAATAAATCACACCACAATGACAGTTTATCATACAACAAAACCTAATGTTTATATATTAAACCGTTTTTAAAAAATACACTTATTGGTGAATCGAGCTCTATTTGTTTTCAATAATACAACTCAGATGTAAACATCCATAGCTATGCTAGCTAACGTTAGCTAACTAAAGCCTGCTGTCAACAATAGCCGCAGCTATAACATACAAAAATTGCTGAAATGCACCATTTAATAAATATTTTATTCTAACACAGTTCATAGTGTTAGCTATACAGATATCTTGCTAGCTAGCTAGCTAGCGTCAGGAGCTAATTAGCCGACTAGGCTGCTCCAGATCTTACCTCATATTGATTTAACACCAGCATATTATTCAAAGATGTCATTCATCCTGGAAATTGCTAGCAAAACGAGTTAGTGTTCGGTTTCCATGTTTGCACAGAGATGAGAGTTTTTGCTTCCACCGACCAAAAACATCATTCCTGTCAACCCAAACTGAATCAGGGTTGCCAGGTCTGTCTGTAAGCGGAAAAAAAAATTATACATATCTAGAGTCCATCAAAATTGAATTTGGTGTCTTAAATCTTTTTTGTGTGTGTGTATGTCTCTTGTCGCTGTAGACACAAATAAGAGAGTATATATATATATATATATATATATATATATATATATATATATATATATATATATATATATATAAATTATAACGTGTTTTGTAGATATTCTCATTTCAAATTTTCAGTTGATCGTTTCTGGGCAAACAGTGAAACAAATGTAATGATTCATCTTGTACTCGTCCAATTTGCGCCCAATCAAATGCTCTCTAGCATACGTTTGTCCAGCCCCTGAAATTAAACTGGGCGGGGAAAATCTCTGTACAGTAGCTGCAAGTTAGCATCAAACATTCGATTGTGTAGTTGTGGTTGATTGTGTGGTTGTGGTTATGCAGCTTCGTGCATGTTAGTCTACTTCCAAACAAGAGTAAAGATAGACGCAGTTTGTGATGCAATGTGTATGTGTGTGTGTGTGTATGTGTGTGTGTGTGTGTGTGTGTGTGTGTGTGTTCTCATTCTCTCTTTAAAATCATCTTGGATCAAACATATACGACCGTTGTGTGCTGCACTATGTGCTGCAAGACACAGTATAACATACATTTTTTGTGTGTGTATCCAAGCATTTGGAGATATCAAGGCACGATAGTTTATATGTGTGTGAGTGAGAGAGTTGTCCAAAAAGCTTCTTTCTTGATACAGTTTTACTTCTCGTATGAAATGTAAGTCTCTCACTTCTGCCGATCAGTAACAAACACCCCATGACCCGATGCCATTCCGAGTCACGGTGTCCGGGGGTCTATGCTCAAGGATAGCGAACATGGATTTGAAAATTGTCTGTGAAAAATCATGCATGCTTAGTTGAGAACAAGCTTTATTTAAACTTGCAGCAACTTATTTCACTAAGCGGAGCGACCAGGACGGCCTCCGGACACAGTGACGCCATCTTGGAATTATTTAGCCAGTTTGCTAAGCCACTCTTGAGTCTGTCTAGATTTGGCAGGATGTGTGGCATATCTCAAATTCTGTTTGTCGTTGTGTACGTCAGTCAAACCGTTCCACAAGCACACGCGCGCGCACACACACACACACGCACACACACACACACACCCTCCCTGACTTTCTGTTTTAAAAGGAAATACGTCAACATACAGAGTCAAGTCATAGCTTGACTCACCAATCACACAAACCATTTAACAAGCATTTTAAAAGTTAAACCACTAAGGTCTTCAAATAATCTTGTGTTACTACAGACACTGTCATACATGAGGAACATTTATGAACAATATATCAATTCACTGATATCACTGACGTTGAGAATAGGATCAGGAGATGATTATAAAAGGAGACGTCACTTTGGAAGGCAAATAAATACTTCGTGCATTGATATGTAGAAAGCAATATTAATTTCCAGACCCCCGGACAGATTAAAACATGAGTGCACAGAAGGGAAGTCCAAATATGCAGGATAAACGCACATCTGGCAATATACACAATATATGCACAATATATAGACACACGTTGTATGTTGTGCTGAGGTTTGTGTTTAGCGCCCTCTGGCGTCTACTTTATTAAAGCAACACTACAACTGGCAAAGTAATAATCCATCAATTTTCCATACTGCGTATCCTACACAGGGTTGCAGGGGAGCCTGGAGCCTATCCCAGAGAACACCCTGGACAGGGTGCCAACCCATCGCAGGGCACAATCACACCCACATTCATACACTATGAATACACTATGGGAATGCCAATCAACCTACAAGGCATGCCTTTGGACTCGGGGAGGAAACCAGAGTACCAGGAGGAACCCCAGAAGCATGAGGAGAAAATTCAAACTCCATGCACAGAGGGCGGGGGTGGAATTCAAACCCCCAACCCTGCCCCAACTAAGGCAAAAGTGCTGACCACTAAGCCTTTGTGCCCCCTCCCAAAGTAGTAGTAGTAGTAGTAGTAGTAGTAAAGACAGCTGTTCATCCGCGCTCCCCCCACTTTTCTTTTCTTCTTAAAAGGCCTCTCAGGAGGCATATGTACATATCTACAGTATCTACCAAACCATATCACTACTTTCATGTCTGAAAGTGCAGTGTAGAATATCTAGTGTGCTCCTGACATCCTACAATGCCTCACAATAGGTTAGTATCCATATGACGTACACTAGAGGATGTAGAGCAGTATAAGAGGTAGGGCGTAATTTTGGAGTAGTTCGTGTAGTTTCAACAGCAGGGGTGGAGTTAGTTGAGACGGAAGGATAATGGGACTTGTCAGTGTTTTCACTGAAATCGCAGAGGGCTCTAAATATTACAGAGCCCTCCTTTAAAGGCAGCTAGGGTGCGTCTTGTTTTTCTTTTTCATAGGCCTTGTGGTGTGCACCGGGTATAGCGTTGCTGCCTCACAGCTCCAGGGTATCCTGAGCTCGAGTTATTGTCTCAGTGGACGATCTGTGCATGTTCTGTCCATGTCCATGTGGGTTTCCACACCCACCTCCTAGGTGGATTGGCTGAGATAAATTGCCTCTAGGTGTTAATGTGTGTGTGCATGGTGCCCTGCAATGGACTGCTTCCCATCTAGAGTGTAGGCTCTGGATCCTGACCAGGATAAAGGACTCCACAAACGGAGACCTCTCTTTTCTGACAATTCAGACTGTTAGTGATGACAAATGTCGCCATTTCCCACATGTCCGTTTTCTATGTTTGTATTTGAAAAGATAATATTAACACTTAGATGATGGTAGATGGTAATAAGATTTTAATATACTGGTTTAGATTCTGCAATGCATAACAATATCAAGTTTTTTTTAAAGTTAATTTAATAATATTGAAGTGTTTATGGTCTTCAGCTGTCCAGATTTCCTGTTCCTGGCTGGTGTGTGTAGGCCCTGGTGCGGTCTTCAGCCTCAGGGTTCAGCGTGTTGTGCATTTTGAAATGCTTTTCTGCTCACCACCGTTGTCGAGGGTGGTTGTTTGAGTTGCCATGGCCTTCCTGTCAGCTTTCCGAGGCTGGTCTGGCCATCCCTCGGAGCTGCTGCTCACTGGATGACGATGTTTTTATTAGTTTTTAATTTTTTGCATTGTTCTGTGTGGGATCAACAATTTCCTCATGCATGTGTAGGTATGATTTGGAAATGTTCATATGCATATGTATCACTTTAATGACCACTCTTTATATTTATCAGTGAAATTGTGTCATTCCATGTGTTCCATTTGTGTCTCAGGGGTCTTGGCATGCATGGATCTAGTCCTCCATCTAACATACCCATTCACGTGCTCCTAAATTATGTAGCAACCATTGTTTTGTCTTTATTATCTGAAATGAGTCGCTAACGGGATTGTGAAGCGTTTGTGCTGCAGATGTAATCACGCTTTAGGTGTCCTAAGACTCCTGAGGTTTACAGAAAGTAAAAAAAAATGCACTTAATATACAAAGACTAACTTATAAATTGTGAGCAGTGTTGAGTTTTATCTATGATCGTGTTGTTTGAGCTGCACCTTACCAGCCACATAAGAGGAAACAAGCGTCTAAGCTGCAGGAAGTAAAGCCGTCAGAAGGGCCAGTGTGCTTATCAAAGCCTGCTCTGTTTGTGCATCTACTTCGTAGGCAGAAGGAAAACTGCATTGGTGTCAGCATGTGATCTTTCTAAGTGGGTCCACTTTGTCAGTGCCGAAAAAAGAGAGTGGAAGGGCTCTCTGGAGGATGTGTTCGCTCTTTACACTGTGTTCTTCATTTTTACGCTGTTCATGAGGTGCACTAATGACCTTCGGGGATGGGCGTTATTTTTAAACAGCATCTAGGTCATCTATACATAGGACAGTCATGAAGAAATCATTCAGGGAAACTTTATTTCATTTTGTATAAGACTGTGACTGTAAATTCAATACACGTGTGTTACTTGGAAAGATATCGCAGCCTGCACTCATGAAGTCCACTTGAAACACTGGTTTATTTAGGATTGGTCAGTGAACAACACTACAAATACAGCAAATACAGTACCATCAAGAAGCTGTTATGGTACAGTAAAGTGAATTTCTGCTGTAACTTGGCACAAATGGTTAACATGAAGTTTATTCTACCTGTAAGAGAAGTTTAAGATATTTTAGCCGGAAGAGTGATAAGAGGTCGGTATTACAGAAGGGTTGTTGTACATGTTATAATGGCTACTTTGTGAGTGTTTACTTTTGAATCTGGGCCTCTGACTCCTCCTCGTCATCCTCATACATCTCTCCCTCTTCCTCAGCCGTGGCGTCCTGGTACTGCTGGTACTCAGACACCAGGTCGTTCATGTTGCTTTCAGCCTCGGTGAACTCCATCTCATCCATGCCTTCGCCAGTGTACCAGTGCAAGAAAGCCTTACGTCTGAACATGGCTGTGAACTGCTCGGAGATGCGCTTGAAGAGCTCCTGGATGGCCGTGCTGTTGCCGATGAACGTGGAGGACATCTTGAGCCCCCGGGGTGGAATGTCGCACACAGCAACCTTCACGTTGTTGGGGATCCATTCGACAAAATAGCTGCTGTTCTTGCTTTGGATGGCCAGCATCTGCTCATCCACTTCCTTCATGGACATGCGTCCTCGGAAGACGGTGGCCACAGTGAGATAGCGGCCGTGACGTGGATCGCACGCAGCCATCATGTTTTTGGCGTCAAACATCTGCTGTGTGAGCTCAGGGACAGTAAGAGCGCGGTACTGTTGGCTTCCACGTGCTGTCAAAGGAGCGAATCCGGGCATGAAGAAGTGCAGGCGAGGGAAGGGTACCATGTTGACAGCCAGCTTGCGCAGGTCAGCGTTCAGCTGGCCTGGGAAGCGCAGCGAGGTCGTGACTCCACTCATGGTAGCCGAGACCAGGTGGTTGAGGTCGCCGTAAGTGGGCGTTGCCAGCTTGAGTGTGCGGAAGCAAATGTCGTACAGGGCTTCGTTGTCAATGCAGTACGTCTCATCTGTGTTCTCAACCAGCTGGTGGATGGAAAGCGTGGCGTTGTAGGGCTCCACCACTGTGTCGGACACTTTAGGGGAAGGGACCACGCTGAAGGTGTTCATGATGCGGTCAGGATATTCTTCTCTCACTTTGCTGATCAGCAGCGTGCCCATGCCCGAGCCCGTGCCCCCTCCGAGTGAGTGGGTGAGCTGGAAACCTTGGAGGCAGTCGCAGTTCTCGCATTCCTTCCGCACCACGTCCAGGACAGAGTCCACTAGCTCTGCTCCTTCTGTGTAGTGGCCTTTAGCCCAGTTGTTGCCTGCTCCACTCTGACCTGAAAACATAATTATAAAATAATGATCTTGGTAGTACATTATATAGCAGTTTATATCAGCAACTCGACAGGACTAGATTTAAGGAAAGTCCAGTGCAAATGTCCAGGGGTTAAACTGGAGCGCAAGGTTGCTGAGCTAAGCTTTAGTATTGCAATTTAATGAAGGTGTGAACTGACAGATTAACCTAAATGCATTAACCTTTACGTACCCTAGATTATTACTTTTGTGTGTTTTTTTTTTTCTGAAAGATCATTCCAAAGCTTTCCATCATAACTGTAGCTAGCTAACAAGCTAACAAACTTTGCATAGCCAGATGAAATTGTCACTACTAACTAAATCAACCGTGCCTTCACACAGTAGGTATATTTAATATGAATTTCATTCAATTGAATAGATAACTGTTCCTGTTTGGCCAATAGCCTGTTGCTAAATACAGGTACACTTAAAACCTAGCTAGCTAGCTATCTACAATAGCTAGCTACAGAACCGTAGACTTGCTAATCAGATAAACAGTTGAACAGAATTACAAACTGCACTGGATATTTAAATGAGATGGGGATTAAAAGAAAACATTATTAGCTATTTATAAAAGATGTAAGAAGACGCTAGTTTTCATTTAGCTAGATTTGCTCATTTTAATTTGATAAACACTTTGCTGTATCACGTATCTTTGGCAGGAAAGCATTAGAAGATATTCTGATACCGTTTTAAAGCCAAAACTGATTAATAAAGGCAGCTGAAAGCTGAAAAAGCCTGGTCATGCAACTGTAGCTGCTAAAGACCTCGGGACAGAGACAGGGTTGCATTATTTACAAACCAAAAATGAAGTTATCAGGTCTGAAGAGATGGCCAAAGGCTCCAGATCGTACACTATCCATGGTGCCTGGCTCCAGATCCACCAGGATGGCTCTGGGAACATATTTGGAGGCTGGAAAGAAATCAAACAAATGATGATTAATTTAAAAAAAAAAAAAAAAAACAACCTTGATATATTGTGCCCGATAATTGTGTTATTCAGCGTATGCGTATCATTACTCTTCTAAATTTCTTCTACATTTGTAGAAATAAAGGCAGCTTGAAGAAGGACAGGACTGTAACAGACAGAGGTAAAGATTTTGCTAGTCTTAGGACAGAGGACTTTGCAATATAACTATATGCTCTTATGTGTGTATACACTATGTGAGGAACTTGTTTTCCGGGTGTTCCACAATAAACGGGTGCGAAAATTAGAACGTGCCATTCATTACTAAATGAAAACTTGTAATCACTTGCAAATTTCTGCGTATAAAAAGATACAGTGGATAAAAAGAGAGGGTTTTGGGATAGAGTTAGCATTCAAACATTTTCTTACAACTCCTTTGATTTAAAAATGATCACAATCCAACCATATTACATATTGTGCTAAGCAAATCTGTCGTGCAAGTGAAATGTCCTAAATGTCCTCTTCTAATGTGTATGAATTTAAAGACAGCAGCATATTTCCAGACGTTCTTTCAGTTGTGTTGGAAAATGCCACTACAGTATTGCCCAGATACCACCTCGTCACAGTCGTCACCTTTCCTGATTGTTAATGAGAATATTATCTACGGTGAGCAAGTTCCTGCACTGGAAGGTTTTCCGTCTAGCGTTTTTCAGAGCTCATTCTGACTCACAGGAAGCTTCATTGTAGTAAACGCTGATCCTCTCCAGCTGGAGGTCTGAGTCACCCACGTAGTTTCCAGTGGGGTCGATGCCATGTTCATCACTGATCACCTCCCAGAACTGTAGAGCACAAAAACACAGCACACTGATCAGAAATGCCCGTTTAACTCACTCGTCTTCGGTAAAACACTATTCAGAAATCACATTGATCCCGTCATAGTTAGGTTTGTGAATATTAAGTATATTAGTAGCAGCATTAAGTCCATTTGGTCTGGACTAATTCGATTCTCCTGAAGCGGCCGTAAGAGCCGGGAGATTGATCTTCTAGAGACAGATGTAACAGGAGAGGCTAGTGATGTACTCCTGAGAGAAACACAGCAATCCACGGGGGACGAGTAATGGCACCAATCCAGCAAAGAGAAAAATGGAGGAGGAGAAAATTGTAAGAAAGCGGCAGGAAAAATGCTCATTTGCCATTTCCAATGATTGCGAAACATGTCCGGATTTACCTCTTAACCTCACCAGCCCATTTGAGTCCAGTCGTGGCTTAAAGTCGTAAATATTAAACATTAAATATGGTCAATATTTACGACTCAACATCCAGTGTGTGTGTGTGTGTGTGTGTGTGTGTGTGTGTGTGTGTGTGTGAGGGCGTGGTCTTGTCTAAAAAAAGGGGGGGGGGGGGGGCTGGGGGGTCAAGGTTAGAACATTTCTAACATTTTCAATCGGCTAAGATTGTATAAGCCTTGCAATGTGGCATTCAGGCGTTAGCTTTCTTTAGAAATTAGAGGAGCATGACTTAGCAGCTGATAGGAAAAAAAAGTACTTCTTCACTGGTGCTTTATGTGCGCTTGGAATCGTGTGACTGGATTTGAAAGAAACAAGAGGTGTGCTTTGAGCTTGTAAAGAGAAAAAAAAAAAGATCTGTATTCCAGACTGTTTCTGGGATTTGGGCTCTGACCTGGATATACGATTCTCCTTACAGTGATGATGTAACTGTTCCTTTGTGCTGAGAGCTGAGAACCACAGCTAGAAAGCGTACCATGGGAACAACAATGCAGAAATTGTTTCATATATCACCTTTGAACTTGGCTTTCAAGCTGCTTTTCTCCAAAAAATCAGGAACAAAAAGACTAAGACATGTACACATTGAGTTGCAGTGCAAAGCGTGCCAAGGGCATTGAGGGCACACTGTGTTAATGTCGTCCCCGTTACTGTTTGTGTGTGTGTGTGTGTGTAAGAAAGAGAAAGAAAACTGCAACAGGAAACAAAGAAACCTTCTTTTATGTCACGGCGTGGCTGAATTCTCAATTCTAATTAGTCAGAAGATGTTGAGAATTTTCTAGAACAGCGGCTCAGACAGTAGACCAGCGACAAATCTCATGTTTATTTCAATGCGCTCGTTTTAATATGTCATTGGCGTACAAGTCTAAGCATTCTTAATGTTTCTGAAGGGAACTGTAGGGCGGATGGTCCACATATTGTACCCATTTATTTAGCTGTTATTTGAAGTTTTTCCAAAACGGAAAACTCAGGACAGAGGAGTTCACGCTTTTGCAGTTTCTTTTAACGTGACAAACGTAACAATTTATCGTATTCGCTTCCAGACAGAGGAAAAAAGAAGCTAGTGAGGAAACTGTTTATAGCTTAGTTAGAAGCGTGGACGTTCCACAACATTAAGTACAACTATAAAGAGTTCGATGTGTTCTTCTTTAATAAATAAGAGTTGTAAGTGTTGGCAAATTACTGTTTTATAAGAAGAATAAAACATTTTTTTTTTTTTATGACATTGTTGTAGGACAGTAACAGCTACTCTTCTTCACATCAGGTATCATTTTGGTATCCGGTACTGTGACACTGTACTTGCTATCAGTATCGAAGTCAATATTATGGTATTGCAATAATCCTATTAGACTAGAGTATATCAACTCACAAGACTCTATATGTATTTAGCAGCCAGGCCCCATGTGATGTGATGCTTTTGTCTGTTGGGCCATGGCTCCCTCGTCTCCACCTCTGTCTCCATCGCTCCGACACTCCCTGTCTCCGTCAGTCTCTTACTCTAATTATCCTTTCTGTCCAACGCAGATGTGACTTGCCATCTAAATGGGTAATTAAGCATCTCTAAATGGCTTGGGCTTGCTTCTTAAATGTGGCAAGTATTCATTTCTTAAAGAGAGAGACAAAGAAGTCTCCATTAGTAACGTGGCGAAAGAAATCAAGCATTTGTTCCAAAACAGGCCAGAGACGTTGCTTTAATGTGCTGTAGACAAAAAGGAAAATGAAAGAAAGTGGTGTGAGGTAACTACTTTAACACCCCCGATCCTAATCAGAGTGTGTGTGGAAAACTGATGCAGCTCTTTCTCATAAAGGAAAGTAATGAAAGGGAAAGATTTGTGGTGTATTGAGCCAAGGTACCCTGCTGCAGACAGTATGAGATCACTGCATTATGTCAGTCGGCCCCCCCTCCGCTTTCCTTCCCCCACGACAGAAGGCCCTGACATATGCACTGTGACACAGGATATCTCTGCTTTGAATTAAGTGAGACCACCATCACGGTGGTGACGGAGTGAAACGGTCAGGACGATTTGCAGCATCGGTCCTCAGGTATCAGAACGAGATGTTAAACTGTAGACCTGTGAGACCTGCTGTAACACGGCACGTGGCGTTACATCTACGCATCACAGTTCTGGGATGATGAGTGAAGTTCTGAAGAACTTCAGAAGATCAGAAGAACGGATGACTGTGCTGTAAAATTTTCTGCACGAAATTCTCTCGGCTGAGACAAAGCAGGAGTGACGTAATATTTGTAATGCGATTCATTAGTTCTGCATAATGTGTTTTTCTTTCAGCTTACCTCATCATTAGGCAGAAACGAAAAGCGCGTCTGGGCAAGCGTTAGAACCATGACAAAGCATCTCATTATATCACAGGCTTCGGGATAAATCTATTAATCTAGAATACGGATTATACAGAAATACCTGTTACGTTATCTACAACAAATAAATCACTGTAATGTGGATTATGTCTAAAAAAAAAAAAAAAAAACTAACTTCTCAAACAACCCATTAGTTTTCTTTCACTCACGAAGAAAAGAAAACGAAGATGTGTGCAGTTTTGCAAGGACACTCATTATGCATTATGCAAAATCCTCACAATACTGACTATGTTCATTTATATGCCCACAAATGAAATCAAGTCAACCGCTGGCTGGTGGCGCAGCAGAGAAATGAACCTGTGCCTTTGTTCGATCGAGTCATGCGACAAAGAAGGACCTTGCGGCTTCATTACAGCTCCTAACAGCCTAATAGCCTTCATTTCCTTCCCTACTATTAAGAGATTGAAACGTTTTAATGTTTCTCGTCTCATAATTAAGCTAATGTCCTTGTTTAGGAACAAATTGATGCGCAATTGCGCATGTGCAAGCTGTAGCGCTTCCAGTTGTTTTTTTTTGTTTTTTGTTTTTTTTTAAACTCTGCGACTTTAAAATGCGTCTCTTATCTCGTTTTGAGAGAGCAGCTGTAATGACATGGGTGTGGTCTCAAATCATTTTGCGACCCACAACAGGACATGCTCTGTAACACCATAAAGAAGCTCCCACATTTCCAGAATGAAGCCTAATACACTAATCTATGAACTGCACCCCTTTCCGACAAAAAATGCTATTACATTTATTATTATTATTATTATTATTATTATTATTATTATTATTATTTTGAACATAAACAGTTATGAAAGCGTTTTTACCTTGGCTCCAATCTGGTTGCCGCACTGGCCGGCTTGGATGTGGACAATCTCTCTCATCCTCAGGGTGTGTGTGTGTGTGTGTGTGAGTGTGTGTATGTGTATGTGTGTGTGTGTATCTGTGTGCTGTTCTCTGTCTCCTCCTGCAAGTTGCCGGCGGAAAACTCGCACAGCTCGGACCGGCCTTTTAAAGCCCAGACGATGCTGATTTAACACATGTCCGGTGACGTCACTGAGCCAGGCAGGCGCTGGCCAATCAGAGGCTGCGGAGAAACCGACCGGCTGCAACCGGGGCGAGGCGGCAGCATCAGCACCACTACGTTACAAAGAACAGTCCATGGGTATTAAATGGGCAAATAAGTTTCGGGGGGGGGGGGGGGGGGGGGTATATTGCTAAAAAAAAAACTCGAAGTCAGAACAATAGGCTAATAAATCGCCTTTATTAAGTAGCAGGATTCTGAGTTGTGGTTACTTCCGGTGTGGTGTATGATGATCAAATTTGTTCCGGTGTAGGTGGTGCTGTGGTTTCAGGGCTACAACAAGCATGGAAGCATTTCTGCATCTGCTGCTGGGCTGGATTTAGGAAATAATGTTTGATTTTGAAGGATTGTATAGGCCATGCAGTTATAATAATAATAATAATAATAATAATAATAATAATAATAATAATAATAATAATAATTTTCCAGTTGATGGCGACAGATCCTGAGCCTATCCCGGGAACACTGGGTGTGAGGCAGGAATACACCCTGGATGGGATACCAGGGCACACACATACACACACATACACACACATACACACACACACACACACACACGCACACACACGCACACACACACACACACACACACACACACACACTGAGGGGCAATTAAGCATACCCAATCTCTCTACAAGTATGTTATTGGGATGTGTGAGGAAACTATAGAGTCTGGAGGAAACACACATAGACACGTGGAGAAACTTCACAGAGAGAGCACTTAACTCCAGATCAAACCTGGGATCATGAAGCTGTGAGGTGTACTAACTGGGAACTGTACAGTAATGCTACTATTATTAATACTACTACTACTACTACTACTACTAATAATAATAATAATAATAATAATAATAATAATAATAATAATAAAGAAAAGCTTAATGATATATGGTTTATTAATTACCCACTATATGTAAAGAAATTGATTTTTAAAAAATAATATTTTTTTTGCTTTTATCAAAATCTATTTTATAAGTATTATTTTCCACTTGTAGGTCAGAGCTGGCACCATTAGCTGTGTTCTCATTTAAAAAAAACAACCCTCCACATCAGCTTCCTGCTCTTTGTTCAGTGCATCTTGAATTCCCAAGGCCTCATCTCATTACGGTTTACTCGACCTGGCTCGTCACTGTAACAACACACTTATCCAGGCTGGAGGAAAATGAACAGTCAGTACAAATTCTGTAATGGAGAATCAGCATGGCAATGGTACAAAAAGGAAGAAAGGAAAAATCCCTGACTCACTCTGACCACGCCCACACCGAAGAACAGTTTTCACAAGGATCTAATATCAGATTCTTTAAACGCAATAGAAAGAAGCAAGAAGAGACACATCTGCTGTTGTATTTTCCTCTAAGGGAAACACACTGGCAATTTTGCCCACTCATGACTTCTGGCTAAAGCATAGTGTATTGATTTCTGGACCTGGAGGACAAAAGCAGCTGAGTGCCTAATTGAGCTGATCATTTTAACCCTCCTCATGGACAGATGGTGCCGCACAAAGACACCAGAAGGCGAGGATCCACCCATTTAGAGAGAATTTTGAGAAAGTGAGCCCCTTATGGACAATTAACCTACATGTGCTCGTGTAAGTGAATCAAATGTGAAGTTGCATTGCTCTGAAATTTCACTTGAACTCTGAGGTTAAAAAAAAAAAAGCCAAATGCACAACATGTGAAAATAAATGAATCCTGAAAAAAAAAAATCGTAAAACACATCCATGTGAAACAAGAAGATGACGAAAAAATCACGAAAAAATAAGAGCATATGCCTTACAAGTAAAAGATTAACGTGTCAAAATAAATGGACCATGTGAAAATAATAATAATAATAATAATAATAATAAGAAGAAGAAGAAGAAGAAGAATAAAGAAAGAATTTGATATGTATTGCTAGTGTAGGTGTGTGTTTTAGATGACACCTTTCCATTATAAACCTTCTGGAAAATATAAATAACCAGATTTTTTTTTTTTTTTTTACTGTATTGTTCCAGTGTTAGAAAGATGAATAAGACGCCAAAAGAACAGCTCTGGTATGACTTTTTTGGTATGTCATGTCTGTCTCATTTGAATATTATTGTGAGTGCAGTGGTTGTAGTTATGAAATTCTTTTATTTATAAGGAATAAAACACTACAGGTTGTGCTGTTAAAGGAAATTAATCAGCGACGAGATGGCATGATGAAGCAGTCAGTCTTACCACATAGAAGTTGGTTATTTTTCTATAACAGCACATCCTGAATATATTCCTGTTTGCCAACACTAACGTTTTTATTTATTATTCATGAATAACACACAATACTTTTTATCTGTTTATAGTTACAATTAATGTTCTAAAAAAAAAAAAAAAAAATGAATTCCTGTTATAGCAATAGCTTATGTTAGAGCGATTCGGCCTATGTACAGTCGTTCCCTCACCGGCCTCTCTTTCATTCTCGATTGATGGTAATAAAATATACACTGCAGCTTGTCTTGTAACTGCAAAGCCTAAACTCTTCTGGACTGAAGACGTCCCTGTGTTACAGCTTTACAGTACACCTAACTGTAGGACAAAGCGCTGACACTTGAGACTCCTACCATAAATGATAGGCCTACATAAACACCTACAGCAGATTTGACCATATCCATAATTCTATACATTTTTAATCTCTTATATTAGCTATACAAGTCCCTGCAAATGATCTGTTACTATAGAAACAATAACATATTAAAATGAGAACATTAATATTTCATATAAACCTGTAATTTGCATCTGCACTACTGTCAGAACTGCTGTTATAGAGGATGAATCAGCACTTTCTGACCAGTTGAGAATTCAACAGCAGTGTCACATATATATATACATATATATAGTCCCGCCAGGGCCCTGCGGGGGTTTCCTCCGGGTACTCCGGTTTCCTCCCCCAGTCCAAAGGCATGCATGGTAGGTTGATTGGCATGTCTAAAGTGTCCGTAGTGTATGGATGGGTGTGTGAGTGTGTATGTGATTGTGTCCTGCGATGGATTGGCACCCTGTCCAGGGTGTACCCCGCCTTGTTCCCGATGCTCCCTGGGATAGGCTCCAGGTTCCCCGTGACCCTGAAAAGGATAAGCGGTATAGAAGATGAATGGATGGATGTGTGTGTGTGTGTGTGTGTGTGTGTGTGTGAGTGTGTGTACATACACACATAAGTCACATGTTATTCGTTGAGTTTTGTTTTTCTTGATTTATGATATGCTATGAAACTGCAGCACTACAATAATATGGATGTAGTAAATCAAATCCTTTACAGTGTCATACTTTATTGTGTGTGTGCTTGTTTTCAACATGCAACAGTGTGAACGAAGAAATGCAAACTGACTACAGCCACGTAAAACTTGTTATGGAGGACAGAACTAGAGCTATAAAACCTATCAATTTAAAAAAGAAATGAAATGATGTGTTCACATCACACATCAAAAGAAATGAGCGAGAAAAAGAAAATAAAGTGGACTACAGTATGCTCTAGTGGCCAATGTGTGTCAGAGTTCCTTGGAGGTAAAACACAATATACCACATGACAAACTGATCCCCTTCCATCTAACTGACTTTGTAAACAGCCAACTAGTTACAATCAAAGATGACATGCAGTAACATTAAGAGAAATGGAACTCTAATCAGTTATAAGGGTTGAAGCTTTTAATACACGACCTGAACAGAAACATTTGGGGAAACAGTGAAACATACTGCATACATGGATTATTTAAAACAATCCCGCTTAAATAAAAATAAAAGCCGAATGAAAACATTGAAATAAATAAAAGATTGTATGAATGAACTGTATGAATTATTATTATTATTATTATTATTATTATTATTATTATTATTATTATTATATATTTGCGCATCAACAACTACAAAAACATTAACTTAACAAGAATCAAAGAAAACTAAACAATTCTAGAGAGTGACAGATATTGAATAGCAAAAAAAAAAAGAGAAGAGAATATAATCTGGCATAAATTTGCATATTGATTAGGAGTAAATATAGAGATATTGATGTGTTGTTCAGATAGGTGTATGTTATGCTATATGTGAGTTTACAACATTTAAGGGTCCTGTGGTTGTTCCTCTGGGGGGAGCCCTTAAAGGTTCTATGTAGAATCATACAACAATTTTTCCCTATCAGAAAGGGTTCCGTTAGTTGTACCATGAACCGCTGACAAACCTTGAAGAACACTTTAGAGGAAACAAACTACCAAGACAGTTTAATTTAAAGTTGCATTTAAAATAATTACCAATATTTTGGAGGGGCGCATGGCGGCTTAGTGGTTAGCATATTTGCCTCGCACATCCGGGGTTGGGGGTTTGAACCCCCCGTGCGGAGTTTGCATGTTCTCCACGTGCTTTGAGGGTTTCCTCGAGGCACTCCCGTTTCCTCCCCCAGTCCAAACATGCACCGTAGGCTGGGATAGGCTGCGTGATACGGATAAATGATTAAATGTATGGATGGACCAATCATTTGGAGTTTGTATCACATTACTACCAAGTTAATAGGTGTACTCTTAGAAAAAAAAGGGTTCTTCAAATGTTCTCTATCGTTGGATAACTCGTTGGTTCTTTGGATAATTAAGGATAATTCAAGTAAATAGTGTTCTGCTTTGTTGTAGAGTTCTACATAGAAACGTTAAAGGTTTCCAAGGGATAACCAAACCAAATGTTCTATATCCTTCGAAGCATATCATGAAGCCTATTTAGTTTTAACTTAATGTTAGCCAGATTTAAAGTTATTTGAATAGCTAATCAACTCTGTTGATTAAGGAACCATCTGGAACCATTAAGGGGTCTCAAAGAGGGACAACTTAAAAAATTATTTAGGGTTCTAAATGGAACCTTTCTTTCAAACAATAGTGATCTTTTCCATAGTGTTGTGAAACTGAGAAAGTATTTTATAGCACTGTATATCCGAGTCTTCTGGAATAATGTTTTTTTTTTTGTTTGTTTGTTTTTCAGCACAGTACAGACAGAGTTCTGAACGTTACGTGAGTCAGGGAGGTAATTAAGGCCATTCATTACTGCATTCCACAGGAAGGAGGGTCATATGACTGCTTTGGCAGATTACAGTACGGTCAGACACAGAAGGGATCTTGATCCCTTGATCTTGATGGAATAAGAATGAATATAATAGGAATAGTAACAGCAATAGTAAATCACCTTTACACTGTAATTTGTATCCATTTAAAGTATTAAATTATACAATGAAGAAACCACAGTATATATTTCACAGAAGTCAGAGGGTTACTTCAGTCTAAAAGGTGACTAAACATCATGCAGTTTGGCCTGAAATGTAACCTTACCATATTTACGAGTATACACATCCTTACTAATATTTAATCCGAGTTATGTTCTATAGATGTTCCTTCATTTTCAAAATCATTTTCCTGTCTTTTTTTTTTGTTTTTTTTTTGGTGGTGTCGTTATGCCTGTGTTTCCAGAATTACTGAATGAACACTTTGATATCTTTTTATCCCCTTCTCAAAGATATCTCCCCTGTGAAAGGTCGTTATGTTCTATTTTAGATCATGTGATTGCTGTTTTTCCCAATTCCCGTTGAATAACTCTCACAGCAAACAGCTTGTGAGTTTGAGCCGGCTTTGAACTTTTCATGCCTTAAAGAGTTTTTAAACACATCAAATAAACTAATGGGGGTGCAAACTTTCGAGCTCGGTAATAAAGCCATTGCTAAACTTTTACTGTTACACTTAGACTCGGATAGCTGTGATATTTGGGATGTTGTTTTAATCCGACCATTAAGTGAACATGAGTTCTTGTTTTGTAGATAAATTGTAGGTGTATATTCACACGTACTTCATAACAAAACATCGATGAGAGTCACATGAAAGAGCAAAACGAACTTTTGGCTTACGTTTCCTGCCCCGAGCCACAGTCATGTGAAGGAAGCTTCTGTCTGATGTCTATAAATGATTGAGAAAAAAAAAAAAACCTTGTTAAAAATAAAGAGTTTATTTACCAAATCTTCTTCAAATCTGGGGCCTACACCGCCACAGGGGCAGTTACACAGGCGGTCTAATGAAAGGGTCGTACACGCTCACTGAACTTACAATAGGGTGTTTAAGATGTGTACTTTATATATCAAGTCAAACTTTATTTATAGAGCACATCAAAAGACAACAAAAGTTGACCAAAAGTGCTTTACAATAACAATTATAGTATCCATAGACAATGGCAATAAAGACAAAAATAACAACAGTACGTTTAAATGAATCAAAAGCTACACAAAAAAAAGTCTTAAGACTAACTGTAAAAACACTCGATGTTTGAGACTCTGATATTAAAAGGTAGACGGTTCCAGAGATTACGGGGAGCAACAGAAAAAGCCCCCTTAGATTTAAAACAAAGAACAGATAATACAAGTTGACTATATGCTCTTAGTGTACGGCTGAAAGAGATCACAGATATAGTCAGGAGCCATTTTGTTCAGTGCCTTACACAAAGCAGGTGGGAACTGAACCCCCGACCACGGAGGTATGAGGGAAAGTGCTAAACACTTTCAGTTCATTTGTACTGATTTGTATGAATATGAACAAAATAAAGTATGTATCCACATACATAAACAAAAATATGTTTAAAAATGAACCAATCAACATCATTAGGACTGTGTTGCAAAGCCGTTGTTTACTATTACAGCTTCAAGATGTCTGTGGTAAGAAATAAGCAGCTTTCCGCAGAGTTGTGGTTTCATTTCGGCCCATTTCTCTTGGCAGATCATCTTCAATTCCCCTCAATTTCATAATCCTCCATAAATAAAGGCAGGAGATTGGCTAGGGCATGCAAACGCCTAAACCTTCTTTTTTAGAAACCAGTCTTGAGTTAATTTGGATGTATGTTTCAGGTCTTTGTCTTGTTGAAATGTTGAACTTCTCCCCAGATTCAGTGTCTTGGAGGATAAGATTAAATTCTCCTCTAGTATATCCTCCTACATCTGTTCATGTTTTCTTACTGTTTACAGAGGAACAACCCCATATCATGATGCTCCCACCACCGTGCTTTACTGTGGGCGTGGTGTTCTTGTCTCAATGCATTTAGACACAAATTGTTGTTGTTTGGATGGATCTGGATGTTTAAGATCTTTGCTATGGCTCTGTTTCAAGTTGAGTGTTTAGTAATGTCGTCCATGGGAACTTTAGAAAGCTCCTTCATCATGATTGTTACTATTTATATGAAAGAATTGTTTTTTTTTTTGCAGCATTTGTATCTAGCACGTGATTTAGTTTAGCGTTTTTAACATTTACAGCTATATTTTAATACCTAGCACTTTTAGTATTCTAAACATATCTTTGGTTATGATTTTAAATACATACTTCTTTTTTTTTTTAACTCATATTTAAAAATACAAAGTCAAAAGACATTACGCATGTAAACCTGAAGTGGATATATACACTGGAAGTATATTAAATAACAAAAACAAAAAAGTGTCTTATTACTTATATCCCCTCATTATACATACATACATAATGTATATATTATTATGTACACACTGTGCAAAACACCTTTTGTAAAATGATCTAAATCATTTAGCGCTACGCCTCTGCTGTCACTATTTTACATTTATGGGTCTTTAATTTAGTGACTTGGAAAGTTCTGCTTTTCTAAAAAGTGCTTTTCCCACACTGGAGAACTAGTCTTCATGTCGCATGCAGCTGAGCACAATCTATTTATTGCCTTAATTATGTTGCCCGCAGCAACACCTCGTGATGCGGTTTAAACAAATCTAACAAAAAAAAAAAATTCATATTTCAAAGTCCCAGATGAATGAGTACAAATCGTATTTAATAGCAGAAGATAAAACGAACATTTAAAAAAAAAAAAAAAAAAAAACAAGCACCGTATTAACGATGCTAATTCGATAGCACAAAAAAAGAAAGATTTTGCGTTAAATACTTATGAAGTTTGTAACAAAACAATTTTTTTTTTTTGGAGAAAAATCTGTTAATATTTTGTTAAGCTAGTAAGGAAAGACTTTAAAGAAATACTGGGGGGTGGGGGGGTGAACAAAACAGTTTCCGACTCAACGACACAGCTTCTTATTTATCTAAATGTCTGCTCACAGCTTGATCGTGATCTACTTGCCTTAAAATCTTCAGTCACTTCATAAAAGATTCTTCTCGTATGAAAATCACATGATGATTCTAATATTTTTGTTCACAAAATCACCAGTAACAAGAAAGCCATCATCTTAATAAAGTTTAACGTTGAATACGAGCCAAATGCAGTCGTTACTGAAGTGAAGAGTTATTAAAAGGTTTTAGTTTTAAAAGGGTATCCTAGGAATTATCTTCTCAACATAAAATTCAGACATTTCTCTGAAAGAATAAATAAATACATCTCCAAAAAATCTCCCAGATGGAGTGTCAGACATGATGATGAGATGACGGTGATGAGGATAATAAGCGTTATCTTGAATAGTGTCCGACGGACATCGTCACACGCCAATTTAACTGGATTAAAAATCAACCGTTGCATTTAATTAGAGCTGATGCTGAATCGTGAGAAGTCAGCATTCAGTTATTTTTATGCCATCATCACTGTAACAGCCAAATGGTCCTATTTCTTCAGTCCAGTTTGCATAAGTGCATTATTTTAGTCCTTGAAATAGATAAATAACGAAGGTTGTAATTAAATTTAGAAGTCAAACGTCTACCCGTCAATCTCGCGGCCTTTACGGGCGTAAACTGTACACTATGTCTGCTGTTTTCTCTCAATGGATCTTAAATAACAAAGCACCAAGAGCACAAAACTATTTCCTTAAGCGTCTTTCGCAGTTCTTGACTCCGATACGCGTAAATCAAAGGGTCTATGAGAGAGTTGCATATAATGAGGATTAAGAAGAGGTTGAAATGGCTGAAGTAGCACTTGCAATAAGGGTTTGTTGGACACGTCAGGATTAGGATCAGATGCAGGAAGAATGGACCCCAGCAAATGATGAAAACCCCTAACAGGATGGTCAGCGTGATGGCGCCTTTCATGCTGGTGGCCTGGCGCCGGTTTTTATCGAGCGCCATGATGCGTTTGGAGTGCACGTGCGCCAGGATGAACATGTGCAGATAGAGCACCGCTGTGAAAACCAGCGTGATGCCGAAGAAGGTCACGAGACAGGCGATGACTGCGTTGTCAGTGTGGTAGATGATAAACAGCGAGCTGGAGGTGATGCTGGTCAACCAAACCATCGCAATGATGGTGATGGCACGCTGTGTGGTCATTATGCTGTGGTAGCGCAAGGCGTAGAAGATGGTGATGTAGCGATCGGCTGCGATGGTGCACAGGAAGGACAACGAGGACACCACAGAGCTGCAGATCATGATGTCGATGACGTTGTCCAGGTGACGCAGCATCCTTGCCGTCACACTCAGAAGGCCGTGGTCCGTGAGTAGCATGAACATCGTCTCCACCACGTTGCTCACGCTGACCAGCATGTCGGACACGGCGAGGCAGCAGATGAAATAGTACATCGGAGAATGCAGGTTTCTGTTCTTGATGATGGCTGCAACAACCAGAATGTTCTCTACCAGGCTTATCAATCCCAGCATCAGGAACAGTTCCTGAGGGATCATGATCTGGGTGATACCCGTCATGTTTGTGTCACTGGGAGTCACATTGAGGGTGACATTGTCCATGTAGTCCATACTCAGGCTGGGCTCCATGGTGTTCATGGTGAAGCAGTGGTTTGTCTCTAAAACTGTAACATATTGAGATAGCATTAGATAGAGACCTTCTGTACTACATCATAACTTTTGTTGATTACTGAAACACATTTGTTGTAAAATGCTGTAAAAGCCGACAATAAAACAGTACCAAGAAGCACACTTTAAGGAAGTGAAGAACGTTCCAAAGAACTATCCAAAGAACGCCTAAGGAACCCTTTTTTCTAAGAGCAAAGATACATACACTCTTACCAAAAAGGGTTGTATTCTGTTGTAGAAATCTACATAAAAGCTTTATGGGTTCCTCCAGAGGGACAAACCAAAGAACCCTATAGAGTGTTATATGGAACCTGTTTATTGATGGACAGACAGATGGTCAAACTTACACTCTTAGGAAAAAGGTTCTTTCATTTGTCCCAGTGGGGAAACCCTTAAAACTTTTATTCCACCAAAGGAACAGAACAAAAACCAATCAACAGGTTCTAGACTTTCACCGGAACTAAAAGGCCCAAACCTGTTCCAGCATGACAATGCCACTGTGCACAAAGCGAGCTCCATGAAGACATGGTTTGCTAAGGTAGGAGTTGAAGAACTCGAGTGGACTGCACAGAGCCCTGACCTCAACCATACTGAACACCTTTGGGATGAACTGGAACACTGAATGTGTGCCGGGCCTCCTCGATCTCTCAATATGAGAGATTGTTGTGACATGCAGAGTAATCAGTACTTCTCAGATGTTCCTTCAGCTCCTTTGATGTTGACGTAGGTCTCTTGTCAGCCTCCCTGGTAATTTGTTGTCTTTTCCTTTTGTAAATTTTTTGTGGGACGTCCTGCTTTTAGTAATGCCACTGTGGTACCCCATTTTCTCCACTTCTTAATGATGGCCTTCACTGTGTTCCATGGGATATCTAATGTTTTAGAAATTCTTTTAGACCTCTCTCCTGATCGATACCTCGACAATTGAGACACCCTACACGCTTTACAAGCTCTTTCCAGACCACAGCTTCAGCAGTCGGATGAAACCAAGATGATGTGAAGAGCATCCTACAGCGACAGTTGGTCTTTATTTAGGGTTAATCATAATAATAAATTTCATTCATGACAGTTGTATGATAATTACTTTTAAACATGAGACTGAATGTGATTGGTTCATTCTGAACACATCCCCAATTATAAAAGGGTGCGCACACTTATGCAACCAGGTTACCTCATGCAACTTTTTTTTAATTATTATTATTATTATTATTTCTTATTTTTCCCTGAAATATTTCTGATTGTTTTTAAAATAAATACATTTCACATTGATGGTGGAAAAAGTTCTGGTTCTTTGGATAGTTAAAAGATCTTTGTGTCTTTTTTTGGACGTGTTCTAATAAAAAATAAAAATACAAAAATTAAAAAAAAATGTGTGCAGATTTTTTTTTATTCAAATTTGCTCATTTTAATTAAAACAACATACACTTTATAGAGCCAAAGGTTGAGAAATACTAGGAACATTGGTGTACAAATATAAAACAATTCAAGACTTTGATTTGAATTGAAGAGTCAGACATAGCTTTTTAACTCTCCCTTTATTTTTAGGCAGTATTATATAGTCACAATTCACATAAAGTATTCAATCGCAAATGACATATTTCTGACATTAACTTTTGATTAAAAAAATACAAAAGTTGACATGACATAACATTCCTACTGAACAAAACCAGTGTTCCCCATTCCGAATACTAACACTAACTTGATGAACGCCGACATGTTACAAAATTGAATTAAAACATATTTTCCCTACCTTTATCCTGAGGTTAAATCCACAAGCAGACACGTCGAGCTTCAAAAGAGAAAATCTGAAAATTCTCTCACTTTCACCTGAGCTGCAAGTTGCGCTTTTTGTTACTTTGTTTGCGCAAGTTACTTTGTTGTTGTTGTTGTTTTAATTTTCAGAATGATGAACAGCTCACTTGTAACGTGAACGCCTCCCAAACATATCCTAAATGTCTATTCCGGTTTATTAAAATATCTATGAAGTAGATTAATGTAGGCCTATTCGTGTCCCTTGAGGTAAACCTAAATGGATAAAAGTACAGTACGTTCGGTGCTGTTCTAAATGTTGCTTTTAAAATAAACAAACTCCTCCTTTTCTCGTGCTGAAAATCAAGAGAGAGAGAGAGAGAGAGAGAGAGCGAGAGCGAGCGATCCGGCTGTGTTCCAATCCGCGTCTTACTCCATCGCACATGGTGACTATTTTGGCATAATATATTTT
Source organism: Ictalurus punctatus (assembly GCF_001660625.3). Lineage (NCBI taxonomy): Eukaryota > Metazoa > Chordata > Actinopteri > Siluriformes > Ictaluridae > Ictalurus > Ictalurus punctatus. The sequence goes on from NC_071284.1 coordinate 3,019,349, forward strand.
GTCACACTTTTCAGTGTGCTACTGTGCGGTTTGGGACGCAAGTCCATCTTCAGCGTCTAGTCTAAAGCCTTAATTATCACGGATTATGGGGTCTGTCTGTCTATCTGTCTGTCTGTCTATCTATCTATCTATCTATCTCATGTATCTATCTATCTCAGTAAAAGAACTCTGGGGTTCTTAAAGTTCAGTTTTAACAGACACAAAGATAAAGTCCACCTATTGTTAGGTCAGCAGCTGAGAGCAAAAGTTTGCATCCCTTTATAGAATCCAGATCAAATCACAAAGAGGGTTTTTGTTCATTGTTAAATCGGTTCAATTGGTTCGTTCTGCTAAATATATTGTAAGTATACACTACTGTAAGTTAACTACCAAGTAAATGAAGAAAACGTACTTGGATTGATTACGTTAATATAATGAATACATGAATATTACAAGTTTATTATTATTATTATTATTATTATTATTATTATTATTAATACCAGTTTACTCAGACTACTCAAAAATATTTTTTTTCCTCTGGTTATGCTATTGTATATAGATATAAAGTATGTTCAGTATAATAGAATATACTAGATAGATAGATAGATAGATAGAGACTTGTTAATTATTTACCTGTTTTACAAATAACTATAACATGCAGTTAGAAAAGACAGGATGCAACTGTGTAAAATTGAGAATTATTATTCTTAATTTTTGAGGGAAATCTAGGAATCAAATTCATGAAACATAGCAGGGGTCAAGGTGCAGCCAGACAGGGTAATCATGGGCAGATCCATACTCAGAAAAGTAACACTGGAAAAAGCCTTAGGGAAGTATAACTGTAAACAAAGACCAGGGACTGTAGGAAACTAACCGTCACTAACACACACTATAGTGATGTATATAGTATGAGACAAATGAACATGCGGCTTTATAAATACAAACTTATCAAGAGGAGAACTCGGAACAGGTGCATACATTAGGTAACTGACCAATAACGGGACAGGGGCGGAGACAGGATTCGAATATAGACTAGTGGCAGTGTGAACAAGCACAAGCACACGGAGTGAACTCGAAACAAAAATGCAACACTTGTTATGTTTTGAACTATGCAGCACACTGAAATAGGTTTTATAATATCAACAATAAAGATAGCAACGCTGCTTAAAAATAAAAAAAAAATGTTGATTTATTTTATGTTAAGTATTTGGTGTGCAGTCCATGATTATACAATTCAAAAACACTGTACAGGCGTGTCCAAAGTGTCCGTAGTGTATGGATGGGTGTGTGAATGTGTGTGATTGTGCCCTGCGATGGATTGGCACCCTGTCCAGGGTGTACCCCGCCTTGTGCCCCATGCTCCCCGGGATAGGCTCCAGGTTCCCCGTGACCCTGAAGAAGGATACGCGGTATAGAAGATGGATGGATGGATGGATGGATGGATAATACTGTATAGAAAATTGATCAAGGAATTTCACCCTGCAGCTTACATTTTCTGTGTAGTTTGCTCAAATATATATATATTATATATATATATAAAATATATATAATAATAATAATATATATAATATTTATATTATAAGTAGTATTAACTTATCATACTTACTATAATATTTTATATATTAAAAATACTTCTTAATACATTTTTTAAAGCAATTTACTTGGTTCCTTCTTACAGTGTATATAACCTGCTGTTTTTGTACAATCATTAACAGTAGCAGCAAATCTTACTGCAACAATGTCTTCATCCTCGTTATCACTCCAGTTGTTTAAATGCAAGGTGGTGGTGCTCTTTTTCAGCCTAATAAACATTATATGATTATTATTATTATTATTTTTACAGAAGTACAGATGTTTGCGCATTGTTTTTATGCACTCATGGTGAGGAAAGTAATAGACGTCACAGTAAATGAAGAGTATGGCTCAGTGGTGCATTTGGACTGTATGAACTTAAGATGCTGGTAATAGGCAAAATATCTGATCTAAACAGATATGAACAACACAATTAAGGTTTGTTTTTTTTTTTGTTTTTTTATAAATGTTCGGTGACTATAGCATCAGGGGTCAGAGGTATATACTGAGACTTAAAAAACTTGAAGTCTTCAGGACAGAGGATATTGTGTTGTCCTAGTAGCAAAAATGTATTCTATATGTATTCTTATAGGACAATACTAATGTATAGAGCATAGCATCTGTAACGGTTAAAATCTCTTGTTACGGTGAAAGCGACACATAAAATAAAATACTTTCATGACTACAAGGTCAGAAAGGAGACAGATTAGATAATGAGGATGCCTGGAGGACTTGATGCAAAGAGGAATCATGGGAAATGACCCTGAATAACAACAACGAAGCTTTGGTGTTAAAGCATTGTTTATGCACCGTTCAAGACCTTTACGAAATATCGTTAATATAGAGAAATTGAATGATATAATTATTAGTTATGATATAATATTGACATTGTGATTAATTACACAATCACAATACGCTTTTCTGAGACATCGTGGAAATTGTGATATCCATTTTTTTTTTTTTAGAACTTAAATATTATTAACAGGCAGTTTGCTAATAAACCTTTATATCATGATATATATCACGTATTGGAGAATGATATTGTGATATATTTGTGCCGCACCGCTCACCCGTACGAGGAGAAAAGATCTATGCTTGCAGCACAAAAAAATTATTTTAGGCTTGAAAATGATTCCTGAATTTCCTCCAAGACAAAGAGGGAGATTCACAGAGATGTTTTATTCTCTAATGTTAATCAATTAGGAATGTAATTGGCGTTATGGACCGAATCACATGTCTGTTTGCACCACACTGAGCAGAGGTTCAAAAGCCGAATAGACGTCTCTTTGACACCACTGTATGTGACAACGGAAATGCCAGGCCTTAAGGACAAGGCCTGAAGGTACACTTGTTCCAAATATTCCTCATGACATCGGCTTGAGCTCCAGGTGGATTGGAAAACAAAGCTGCGGTTCACAACAACTTTCCAGACATCATTTGCACCATTGCTTGTTTAATCATGTGATTTCTTCGACAGGAGAAAAATCCAGCAGACTTGATGTTTACACGCGCTTGACTTTGCGGTTGTGGGGTTCACGGACTTTGTTTTGCTAAAGCAATCCATTTCAATGTACCCCTTTTACTGGACAACTTTTTTTTTCTTGGAAAACCCTAAGAGCAAGAATATAGCATCAAATCATATGCTTTTAAATAGTGCACTCACGTACAGTGTGTATTTAACATAAATAAAAAAAAATATATATATATATATATATATATATATATATATATATATATATATATATATATATATATATATATATATATATATATATATATATATATACACACACACACACACACACACACACACACACACACACACACACACACACACTGTACAGCATATATTCCTCCAGTTGGTGTTTTTTGATGATAACGGTATAGAGCTCGGTCTAACAAATCTCTCAAAAACCCCACACAGATGTTCACGTGTTGAGACCTGGTGACTGTGAAAGCCGTAGCATATGATTTACGTCGTTTTCATCCTCTTCAGACCATTCAGTGAGCCGTTATGACCCGTGAATTGGGGCCTGATGACCCTGCCTCGATCAGTATAGAAATATTTCCTCATAGGATAAAAGGTGATCAGTCAGAAGAACAGATTGCACACGAGAGCTTGACGGCTACGCTGTAAAAACAAAAGCTAGAGTTAAGTCCCGTGGTGTGACTCTAGATGCTGGCTTATCATGATTTTTCTGTACAGTACAGCAAAGTAAAAGTACAGTGACATCGCTGGGTATAAATTTGATCGTTTTAGAAACAGTCAAAATACAACTTCAGCTAAACCTACATGATGTTACAAAATAAATAGTGCATACTTTTATGAAGTCTCGATTCAACGTTGCAACGTTTCTGGTGGGCTGCTCTTCTGCCTCTTTAAATAAAGATTCTGCTTGCTCAGATTTGTGTCTTTAATAGGAAAATTAAGCCAGAAGCACGTCACGCTAGTCTAAATTAAGCTACAATGGCTGCCTATTCATTTCCACATAGACTACCATGTCCTGCTTATGGCAGTTACGACTCTGAACGGTTAAGCTCCGGCATATCTCCCTGAATCAGTATAATCCATCACAAAAACTTCACTCAGACGAGGCAGGTCTACTTTAAATCCTGACGTTCACTCGCAGCTCGGCCAGAGGAAGATGTTTTCAAAGTTCACGCAATGAAAAAAATAATCAGTACAATACAAACCCAGGCAAGTGTCTTTTAATGAATAAAAATATTAATTGAGAGAATTTCTTAATTCTACAGTCCTATTGATGAACAGGATATTTTATGGATCGATGAAATGACTTGGATCACGAGGGCAGATGGAATCATGCGAAGTAATTATATCTGATATCCGAGCTAGAGTGTGATAGGTTGTCCGAATCTAGAAACCGGCGTTGGGTCCTGGAGGAACAATAACAATGCTCGGTTGCATAGGATTAACACCGTGATGTCCGTGAGTTATAAGTCGCTCTGGATAACAGCATCTGTCAATCTTAAATATAAACTTCCAGACTGGAGGATTCATCGTAATTAAGACTCGATCGACAACTTTAGGTTTATTCTTGGAAGGAGAAAAAGGATAGAAATATATTGACTGCGAATGTTCATGATTTGTAGTTCTCCACCTCAACCCACCACATCTAATCTTTGCCCAGTTGTCTTTAGTGATCATTTTCTCGTCTCAGTCCCACTCCTCCTCGTCTCGGTCTAGGTTGTCGTCCCTCGGCGGATCCTGGAATTGGATGTTAGCCAGCATGTCTCTCATGGCCACCATCAATCGGTTCACTTCCTGGTTCAGTTCCCGACCTGCGTGTGCAACTTCCACGTCATCCTCAGCCCTCTGTCCACCCTGAAATAACGACAACAGTCGGTTTGCTCGTTCTCTCGACTCTTACTCACCGGCAAGTGTAAAAATAGCAACATTTTCCCCACTCGTAGATTTAAATATTGTTTATATACATTTCCTACAAACCAAAACCTTCTTTCACTTACACCATTATCTCTAATCTTGGTTTCTAAAAGTCCTACCTGAAACCTTCCGTTTTAGGGTTCGTAAAAGAAGGGTTACCCAGAGGGAGAAATTACAAAACATACTAGTTCAAACAAATTTCTCATGGAGTATGACTCTACCCATCGTTACCACAGAAACCGCTACCTCGCAGACATCACTGCTTCTTAAAGAGTTTTCTCTCTTTTTATAAAAGAAAGCCTTTGTAGTAGAACTTTTACAGGTTATGCCAGAGGGAGGTTTCTCTAGGTACGTGTGTTTTTATCACTGCTCATGTCGTTTGTGACATTTAATGAGGGATCATGCGCCTTTCACTGACATCGAGTACCTGTGTGCGTGATGGTACCCGTGACAGTAGCAGCTCTCGGCATCACACACACTTCATCTCCAAATGCATTATATTGCAAAATGAATCAACTTCTAAATCAAAGTGTACTGTATGTATCTGGTGATTACTTCAGTGATCAAACCCCTCGTAGTGATCCAAAGTCCTTTGACAAATACTCATGCTGATCATGTGACTCTCTACAAAACAGACTTCTTACGTCTGTGACGTTATGTAGCAGTGGGAAGCTTGATTTCGAACCGAATTCTGTAAACATGCACCTGAAGAGCACCTGAACTCCATCTCCAATGGAGATTAATGAGTACGTGCACTGTTTTGGGTACGGAAACATGTCTCCTGGATTTCAGAGAAGATGTGAGTGGAGACGCGAGTTCACTCACCTGCAGGTTGAAGTTGGGCAACAAAGAGCGGAACAACAGCGACAAAGTGCTCTCATTCGAGGCTCTTGGATTCTGCCTAGAAGGGGATTGACAACATTTATTATTTTTTTTAAATCATTCAAACATTCTGAGATTGAAGTCTGTACCATATGTTAGGTATACACATAGAGAAAGAACACAAATAATGAATAGAACACTTGGGGGTGTGTTGTTATAGGAAAATATTCAGTGACCAGGTAGTGTGAGTGGTTGGGGGTTGAAGCCCCAGCACTGACAAACCCTCATTGTTGGGGCTCTTGAGGAAGGACCTTAACCCTATCTGATCTGGGGCACTATGTCAAGGCTGACCCTGTGCTCTAACCTCAACTTCCTAACAAGCTGGGATATTTAAAGAAAAGTATCTCACTGTAATCCACCCATGCATTTTTTTGTACCGCTTGTCCTACACAGGGTCGAGGAGAGCCTGGAGCCTATCCCAGAGAACTCGGGGTGCAATGCGGGGGACACCCTGGACGGGGTGCCAAACCATCGCACGCCTATTCACACACACTACAGACAAATTAGAAATGTCAACCGGCTTACGGCGCACGTCTTTGGACCGAGCGAGGAAACCGGAGTACCCGGAGGAAACCTCCGAAGCACGGGAGAGCATGCAAAGGCAGAGGTTGGATTCGAACCCCAAGCTCCGGAGGCGTGAGGCAAAAGTGTGACAAATAAAGGCTTCTTCTTCATCTCCATATGTTTCATTTTCATCATTTCTCCTAGCACTTCTTTTCCCAGAATTCAGCAAGTGAACCCGAAGTAATATACTTTTGGCATTAAATTCCACATAAAACTTTATGCATCGGCTGGAGCCTCGTTTCAAACAAACCGAATCGGTTACGATTCTGACGCGGTGTTGTGTCGACGCAATACATTACGACGATGTGCTTTAGGCTTACATTTTCAACTGATTTTTAAAAATGGAGCCAGAAACAGAGGATTAATCTTTAATTAATCATTGTGCAGTCCGAGCTTTTTTTTTTTTCACAATTAAACACATGCATCTGGGAAAAGTGCGGAGCCCAAATCCTGCGCTTCAACTAATAAACGTTACGCGATATCAAGCGACTGATTAGCAATGCTGTGTACGAAGCCGAGATTTCTGTCCGATTCGGTTTTGTGGTAATTTTGTAGTGTTGTGCAGTTCCCAAACTCTGTAATAAAGATAAATAAAACCGATGGGAAGTAAACAGACCGAGTCTCTCCACCCGACACTCTCTCCTCTTCGTTAATTACATTTAGTGGTACTGTGATCTACTCAAGGAATACACATTAATCTTTCAGTGCTCTTATTTAACTTGTTTACATGCATCACAAGACCTGTTTATTCTCCCTCTCTCATACACACACATGAAAATAGAAGAGAAAGGGAAGAAAAGTTCAATCACTAAGAGTAGAAGAGTAACTCCTAAAGTGCAGAGAAATGAACGGCAGTGAGATGATGGAGAAATCGAGCTGTACCTCTCCGGCCTGGTGTACGAGACGACGGAATCTAGAGGAGGAAGTGGATCGTAACTCATCACTGGTTGCGTGGTCACTTCCTGTGAAAAACAAAAAAACAACCAACGACGGTGAAGTAAGTTCAATTACAGAAGTATCCAAGAGTCTGATTTGAATGATTTTTCTTAATTATTATTTTGCAGTCATTTGATTGTTGATCTGATTGCTGTAAGAGGGGGAAAAAAAGGTTTGAGTAAATAGAATAAAGTCGTATATTCACCAGAGGCAGTGCAGATGTGGCTTCTTTAATCTCAGAAAGAAGTACGTGCCTGTGAATGTTCCTGGGAGCGCTCTGGTATCTCTGCTTCCTCCTGACCATGACACACACACACACACACACACACACACCAGTGTATAAAGAATCAAAATACACCAACAATGAATATCGTGCGCTTTTTCAATAGGAGAGGAGTAGTGTTTTCCCAGAGGAAACACCATGCCCTTTGTTTCACTGCCTAGAATTTATTTACTTTTAGACTGTATCTTTGAATAAAAACAGAGGATAGTTCAATGCCGTATTTTTGCTATGAGTGCAAAATACAATTTGGCTGTGAGATCCGTGTGTATGTCTGTGCTTCTTACTTGTTTTGGCATTCCTCCACCACTGGGTCCTTAACATCGACCCTCCTCAACACCTCCTTAACGTTTCCCTCCATCCACAGCATCACCCCTGCCTCCTTCCACAGGCTGTGACAGCGACCCACGTACAGACCCATGAGCTCCGACAGAGCAGGGGGCTGCCTAATGGGATAGATGGAAAGAGAGAGGGAAAGAGAGAGAGAGAAGATGAGATTATTACATTTCATGCAAAACCACAGCAATTAACTGTGTTCAATTCGATCATATCTGCCCACAAACCAAAATCTAATTTAATCTAATCTCAACATTGGATTAAATTTAGAGACGGTGTGGATGTGGATAACTACCCCAGACGGCTTTTGGGACCAAAGAATGCGTGGGAGGACACGGAGGCGTCGGGCTGGACTGAGCACTGGTCCAGTAAAGGCATCAACACTGCAAAAGACAAACACACAGCGCAAGGTTAAAAAGTATTGCAATAAGCCATCACAGGTGTCATTATGCCATAATAACTGCACTAGTCCTGTCAGGTGAGGCTGTTTTGAGATCATATTAGCCCCTCTTCCGCTAACTGTGTGGCAATTCAACTAAAGTTCACTTTCACCTGCCAGTTCGATCCGGCGATGTCGGAGCATCGGTGTTGTGTTTCGTTCACTGGACTGGAGGAACGATGCCAAGCACTCAAACAAGGCCTAGGGTGCCAATACTTAAAGCCTAGTGGAAATTGATGATTCTTGGTGTTCTAACAGACATGTAGGGGCACGATCTCGGTTCTACATCGTTACTAACCCTATGTAAGGAGCATATATAGTGATTATGGGGTCGATTGGTAAAAAACGGTGGGTCTTCCATGGCTGATGGGTTAGAGATGTAAGATTTATCTAAATACCAGCGAAAAAACCCCCATTAATATCATTATCGTTTTATCATTAATTGAATTAAAAGAATTGAGGAATTTTCCATTTAAAGACACCAGAAACAGACGATTCAAAAAACAGAATTAAAACATATTGACAAAACATTGGTTCACTGCACCATGCTGTACCACACTGTCTGGTGGAATAGCGCTATTATTTGCGTGTGTGTGTGCGTTTGTGCCACCATGAATCAGCATACTGTTCGCATGTTTCTCACCCCCAGGGAAGAAGATGAGAGCGTCCTGCAGCAGCGTGTCAGATCTGAGCTTCATGCGTTGGCTCTCGTCAGGTGTCGTCTCCTCTTGCTGACTCACGTGGTAGCAAGCCAGAGCCACTGAGAAGGCAAAGTTAGGCAGCTGGGACAGGTTTCGATGTACCTAAAGAAATGTAAGGAAATAAACCGCAGCGTCACTTAATAGGCCCGAGAGCTACGCTTGATTATCACGAGTCATCGAGTAAGGGCAGAAATGTTGATATGTACACTGAAGTCCACTGGTGGTTTATTAATGAATTGAAAGATCTCATCGTTGGCAAACTGCAGTGGTGTAAGAGGAACAAAACACTTCAGGGTGTGCTGTTAAAGGAAAACAATCAACTTCTCTGCGGTACAGAAGTCTGCCTCGTCACATTGCCCCGCTGTTGATTATTTTCCTAGAACAGCACACCCACAAATGTTTATTCCTGACTGAGAAACGTGTACAGATGAGATCTGGAGGTGTCTTACCTCCCACTCGTCGTACAGTCGGATGAGAAAGGTGTATTCTCGGCAGCGCAGACACAGAAAATCAATCAGGAGCAGCATGCACAGAGGATCATTATCCGGGTCCAGACTACACACAGGAACGTCCAACATTTACAGGTTAAAAAACAGTTCGCAGACATTTTGCTAAGAATAACCGTCTGTTAATGAACTAGAGGTCGACCGATAGTGGGTTTAACCGATAGCGATAACCAAGCTGGGCGGTACCTGCCGATAACTGATTAACTGACCCGTAGATTTTAAAGTTGATACCGAATGAAAGCATAACACTCAATTAACACTATTCCCACCGATTTCTTGAGGAATTTCCCCGGGATGCTTTTTATACAGTATTAAAGGATGTCACACCGACGCCGGACTCTTATCGGCTGCTTTTCGGAATATTTCCCTCCGAGTCGTCCGGTTAAAAACATACTTTTTGTAAATAAAGTGTCAGTTTTCTAATGAAAGAAACGAATACGTCGGCACGATTATATTTTTGTCTACGACACCGATTTCACACGCTTAATCGCACCCCTTCAGATCAAACGCTTTTTAACATCATGAGAAACATTTCAGTCGGGTGTCCACAAACTTTTGACCGGCAGTGAATGAATATTAATATAAATTAACTATCAATAAATGTTAAAGTAAATACAAGATATCCATACAAACTGAACCAAAAAGTAACACTCCAAATAACAAATTAAAAGCCGAGACATCCAAAATGAATCAAAAAACACTTCAAATAACACAACAAAATTTGTCTTTTTTTTTTTCGCCTCTAATCAGTTATTGGTGCCGATTAATCTGAAAAACTGATCGACCTCGACAACAGACTGGAAACAAGCGTAATAAGGAAAACTCAACAAAGAGCTGTACCTCAGGATGAGTTTGCAGTACTCCAGAGCCGTGCGTGGACATCCTCTTTTCTCCAGGAACATCATGTGCTTGTAAACTGCCAGATAAAAAGCTCTACACATGATAGAGGGATAGACAGAGAGAAAACATACACACGGAACTTAAAGCGTTATTAGTGTAATATCAGTGACAATACATGGGTCCAGAATGAGAAAAAAACCTGCCGGGGAGGGGGGGAGGGGGTGGGAGGGGGGTGGCTTGGAGAAGGCCATTTACCATAGATGATTACATTTTCTTATTTTCTTAATGAATGACATGCAGCAATTTGTTGGGAAAGAACGCAGAATACGGTGCGTTTCTTCAAAAATGACATTTCTTTCATTTTATCCCCGTTATTGTTATCGTATATCCATTATTTCACTTCCACAGGTGTCAGTGTTGTTATTGAAAGCTCATCATTTTCCACCATGATGATGAACATCATGTGTTTTACCTTATATTTGTATTCCAGGGGCGGACCACTTGTTTGCATTAATTGAAAAATGCTATTATTTAAAAAAAAAGAAAAAAGAAAAAAAGAGAACTTTTAAGAATAAGAACTTCATTACTGTAATTAACAACCATTCTGCCCAGTCTCTTGAACGAGCTGATGCTAGTTACTACGGCATTGTATAAACGATTTATTTGTGGAACGCATCCACAGAATACGACTGTGGTGAGGTTCAGGGTCCGAGGAAGAGCAGCACGAACCTGTTCTCTGCTCTCCGGTAGTCCAACCTGCTGGTCCCTGAGGTGAGGCTGAATACAGGGTGGAACGCACACTCGAAGCTGTACAGAGCCCTCTCTAATGACAACACACACACACAAAAAAAAAAGCATTTAAAACAAAACCCCAGGACATAAAAGTAGGAAGTAACAAAAAATGTTAAAAAGGAGAAATCTCATTCTCATTCAGGAAAAGATAAACCTGTAAAGATTGAGAAGAGCTATCCGAACCAAGAGCTGAATCCTGCACGTTAGCACTTTGAAACCAGAAGCGTTTCCAGTGACATCCTTCGAAAGTAAGGACACTACTGAGAAGAATGAATGCGCTCGAGGAACAGTGAGGAATACTGAATTCTGCTACCGAACAACAGCTTAGTTTTTGTATTCATGGCTTTGCAGTCTGCCAGATCAACTCCTTGCTCAGTCTGATCCAGGAACGACACGTCACCGATACGTCAGCCAAACGCACCACAAATTAACATTGCGCAGAAATGTGTACGAACGGTCCGAATCAATCTGGATAACGCAGGTTTATATGTCTTTAGATAAACCTCAACACCTGTATTAATGTCATACATAGTGAGTATCACATCTTAAGGCAGTATTATTTGTTTACATTACAAATGAACATTCAAAATATTGACCCAGATTCTGCGTGCTACTATTTTGAAATGTTGCTGCGAGTCACAGTCGAACAATTGTGTACGTGCTAGGAGCCTTTATTTATTTGATTTTTTTTTAACTATCCCGACATGCTGCATGAGCGCAGGGGTTCAGCAGTGTTCTCCACCCGTCTAGTCTGCCAGTTCCTTGACAAGCTCGGGTGATTCACAGAAACAACGGAATTCAAGAAAATCGAACGGCGAAATATTTATTGATTACGGATTTACAAGCGCAAGGGTAAATAATGAGGGGATCAAAAAATTGAATAAAAAATAATAATAAAAAAAAAGCTTGTGAGCCCCTGCCTCAAGGGTTATTTCAGCTTTTTAGTTTTTAATAAAAGAGTAAACATCATGCCAACATTACTGTCTTTTTTAAGCACGGTCTTTGAAAGAAGGAAATTGCAGGACAGAAAATGAAGAGGAAAAAAAAATCGCATTGTATAAGTATTTTTGTGCAAAATGTTTTGGTTGAGATCGGCATTTATCAAATTCGGAGAAAACGGCATAATGTATTTATCCACTGTATGATAATTAAATTAAGCTCATTGGACAACCCACTCAGTAGTCTACCTCCAAAACTGATTATGGAATTTAATATCCAAGCAGGAATGTAGGGATTAAAAAAAAACCAAACAAACAAAAAAAAACAAAAAACAAAGGACAAATGATTTCCCTTTTTGAAGGAGACGCCTCACCGATCAGGTCTCTGGCCGTCTCCTGGTCCTCCTGAATGCGACACACATCAGAGAGTTGCAGCAGAGAGTCGATGTGGTAGGGGTTGAGCTGTAGCAGGGCCTGTTTACAGACAGACCATCCAATTAAAAATCGTTAAACCACAGAGCTACTGATTTCTGCATTCTGATTGGTCAGAAGGTGTTGATTGATTTATATAACAGCGGCTCTCTGACAGTAGTGGAACGATTGCTAGAACGTTAGCGGTAATAAGAACTAACTTGTCTCGTGGACGTTCCACAACGTAAACGCAACTCTTAAAGTAAAAAAAAAAAAGCGTATCAATCGTTAATAAATAAAAATTTTAATTGTTGACAAATTACTTTGAGGATAATCATCATCTTCGGTGCGTTAACAGTACCTTCACATCAGGTCGTATCAGGTCGTATCACATGGCCTCCAATAGCACGCCCCAAGTGTTTTATTCCCTACTTCCTTCCTTACTTACTCAACAATGCTGTGAATGTTATAAAATCTCATAATTGCTCATAAGGTGTCGGTTATTTTTTTCTACATTGCTAGCTCTGACTGTAGTGCGGCGACAGGTTTATCGTAATAGAATACGAGCCCTGATTTATTTACCACAATGTTATTAGGATCCATAGACTCCACAGCATCGAAGAACTTGAACTGGACTTGCTGGTAATCGCGACTGTGCTCGAACGCAAAGACGTGGAGGCCGTCTTTTGACTCCAGCAGACTCATGGAGACGCCTTGAGAGGAGGAAGAGAGGCAGGAAATGAGAACTATGACACGAACGATTCCGGGCACCACCGTCCTCAGACCTGTACAGGCTTATAAAATAAAACAGGATTGATATCAGGTTTTACCCGGCCGACTAAATCGAGCCCACGTGTCTTTAGGCGTGGTCATCCACGTGCTGCGATGAAACTGCCTCTGTCTCTGTCTGGGTCTGGATGCGACACACATGCACACAAACAACCTCAATACAGTTTTTTTATTTTTATTTTACAGTAATAACTGCACACATTACGAGCTCTTTTCTAATACTGACGGCCTTAACACATCCTGAAATGGGACCGTGCGCATACACCATCACAATTTCATTCAGAATACAAGTGAAGCTGGTTTAGCATGCATACGCGCATGATGTATGTACAAACAGTAAGAACCAACCTCTGGTCTCCAAGCACAGCCCGAGCTCCAAAATATCGCTTCAGTTCAGTCTCAGGGTTAAGATTCCTACAGGACGTAAAAGCATAAAACGTTATTCCTTCAAGTGGCTCAAACGATTCCTCGGACCAATCCAACGGCGTGCGGGTCGGCGTTTCTTCAGTTCCAGACTCACAACTTTACAACGACATTTTCATTAGAAAACGTTTTATTTCCAAAAAAAAAGATTTTAAACGGACGACTCGGAGGGAAATATTTCCGAAAAGCAGCGGATAAGAGTGCGGCGTCGGTGTGAACTCCTTTAATACTGTTTAAAAAGCATCTCGGGGAAATCCCTCAAGAAATCGTTCGAGGAAGCGCCAAGAATACATTTCTGGAAATTCTAGGCGAAAAGGGCGTCGACTTTGAAGATCCTAAAATTAATAATAAATTATTTTGATTTGTTTCTAATTTTTTTTTTTTTATCACAACATATTTCCCATAGTTCCATTTGATTTCGTTGAGGCTTTTTTTCCCAAATCTGCGATGCGACTTTTCGTGCGGGAAACCGCGTGGATTTGAGGAAACGCAACTGTTTTGCACGATCTTTCGCGGCGATGTTTGTCGGTAAACGATTAAGCGAGACCTCTCAGCCGTACTCATGTTCGACGCACGTGAATCGAAGACGGCTTCGACTGAACGAGCGTCGCGATGACGTCGCATGACGCGTCTCGGCACAAACCTGCGGAGATTTCGAAAAATTGAACGCTCCTCCGGATATCGGGGTTTGCTTGATTTCGCGAAATCCTGGAGGGACTGCTTAATCGGTCAAATCACATGAGTACGGTTTTACTCCAGGATGATGGAGATGCTTTTACCTGTGTTCCACATAAAGCACGGGTCTGTGTCCTGAAACTCCACCATCTTCACTCTGAACAGACAAACCGTTCTCCTTCTCTATGGTCTCCAGTAAGGCGTCTATGTCGTCGCCTTTAACCGGCTCCTCCTACAAACACACACGCACACGCTATAAATACACGCGCACTGAAAAAAACAGAAAGACAAATAATAAAGGCGGAGCATCACACTTCGCGAATAAATTTATTCGTAAATCCAGTTAGTTTTTGTCGTCTTCAGCTCTCGGTGAGCTTCCTTGCTCTTTGAGTTTTCTCGATGTGATGCGTCTAAATACAACTTTACTAAATGATTGACAAATCAGGATCGCAGATGTTGATAATTAAAAAAAATATATATTTAAAAATAATAATAATAATCATCATCATACCGGTGCATCTGCAGCAGAGGCCTTTTTTCTCTTCTTCTTCCTCTTCTTCTTATTGTTCAGCTTTTCGTTCGAGTCAGACTGAAAAGAAAACAACAGCAACCTGACGATGATGCCTTCGATAAAGATTTGCACGTCACAAGTCGTCATTTTGAATACATTTCAAATCGTTTCCACCTTCACTATATAAAGAACGAAAGCGTAAAAAATTAACCGCGGTGTGTGTGTGTGGGTGTTAAAGGGGCAGTGTGTCATATTTAAAAATGATTCGAGACCATCACTCTTCGTATGATTCCCGAAATGATTCGGGAAAACTATTACTCACGGAACTGCAGCGGATCTGGGCGGGGTTTTTTTTATTTTAGGGTTCCGTTGACGTATTTCTGTTTGACACATTTCTTTACATTTAAAATACTTATGAACCTTTTCTTGGTTTCCTGGTGCTGGGATGCTCTCCTCGTCACTCGGAGTTTTGTTGCCATCGGTATCAGCAGCTTCGCCGATCTGGAATTCGACACACGGACACAAGGGTCGTACCACCGACAAGTGCATAAACAGATAAATATACAAACAAATAAATAAAAGTTATTTAGTTAGTAGTTCGCTAACTAGCCAAGCCGAGTCTCTGCCTCAGCTCAGCATTACGGTGTTATATACACCGGGGTAAAAGATAGAGGTTGCTGATGATGCACTTTGTTCCGTTATGGTGTTACCGATATGGCATCCAAAACAGGAAAGAATAACATATGCCAGTATGCGTATAGAATAGACAGCTAGCAGTGTACGTGTGGTGTAAAAGTTCATTTAAGCTGATTCGTGTCAGAAATATTTCAAAACAAATATGTTTTAAAGTTGTGTTAGGTAACATTTAATCACCCCCTCCCCCGAGATTAACACTGCCTCCTAGTTCGCCCATTTATACTACACACTAAAAGTATGTATTCTTTACTTTGTGAAGAAAAAGCACATACTTATGAGTGCGTAGCAACAGAGTACGCAAGTCCCGGGACATACGAACACGTCATGTAACGGAAGAGAACGCCGTTGCCTGGTTACGCACGCAGTCACCGTAAACAACTTCACCGTTGCGTTTAAGCTTCTCTTCTTTCGCTATTCCGTACATAACATTTAAGTTCTTACATTTAAGACACATCACTGACGTTATACTCGTCCGCCATGTTTGCAGATTGAACTCAGCGAAGCAAACAGTCACAAAACTCATTATCTCCACGTCTCACGCAAGGAGTTGTGGGTAATGTTAGCTGAAAAAATGTCCACACTTCCAAACCGGGACACGCTAATTCTAATCTCGGATGCTATTCAAGACGGATACTAGGCGAATCGGGACGCAGAACGTGTCTCTAACGGTTTAACATTCGAACGATTCACACCAATTTTCACAAAGCTCCGCCTACAGGGTCTACAATGGCCTGTAGACTATAACGTCTATAAAATGACTGACAGGAGGCGTGTCCAAACACGACCAAGCGTTCCGGACCAGAAATCAGTTTTCCAAACGGGTTTTCTCAGTAATTTAATACACTTTTGCTTAATGTGGTGTTTTTTTTTTAAAATCATGTTCTACATAATTTCCAGGTTATGAGCACAAATTTAAAAAATTGACTATCGCACCTTTAATGTGATACAGGCTGGAATTTCCCTTTAAAGCCCCAGCGAAGTGCCTTGAACCGTGCAGCGTGTTTTAAAGTCCTGACGTAATCGCCACTGAAACACGAAGTCAAGGTGGGACGTATCGAGAATCGAGAGGCTCCTCGTCCTTTTATAAACAAACAACTAATCGTGTTTATCTTTCCTAAGCCATACTTCACGGTTAGTACCGTGGAATTTTTAGAACGTCAGGGGCGGGACACTTCAGATTCCAGACAGTGTTTGATTGGACCGAGAATCTGATGAGAAGCTGAAGTGCAGAATGATGTCATAGGAATTGTCGATCCGTATCGGTGGTACATTTTGAACGCATATATATGATCTAAATGCGAATTTTGTCATCGTTTTAGAGCTCACTAGCTTATAGATAACATTACGGCTGAGACATTCGTACTAAAAGCCCTAACACTTCCATTTTATTTCATGGGGACTTTAAGATTTCAGTCTATTATTATTGATCAAACGGGCTTGCAATAACACTTGAATACTGATATACAGTAATTGATGATAGAATCAGAGAGCATTTGAAGGCAGCATGAAAGCAGAGCAGTGACGTATGCTTCAAAAAAAAATGAAGAAGAAGAAAAAGAAGTTAAACACAGGATAAGTGCCGGATATTTATATATATTTCGGTTGAAGTGACCGGGTTTAAAACAAAACTAGAATGTAATGTTAGACGCTGTAGTTTAGCTCTGACCAGTTCATAAATGTTGCTGATGTTTTTCTGATTTTTATTCTTCTTCTTCTTCGCTTTCCGGTTGCTGCTGCTCTTGGCCGCCTCCTGCTTCTCTTCCACCTCCTCCTCCTGCGGCTCCTCTTCGCCTTCTTCCTCCTCTAATTCCGCTCCTTTCCCTTCTCCGTCGGTCAGTTTAAGGTCCCGGATGTTTATATCCTCTTGTCCCCGCTGTTTCCCTTTCAGTCTCCGAAGCGCTCGGCTCGACATTTTCACACAAACCGGCTCGAACAGCTGCTCGGTGGTAGCGCTGGCCCAAACACGACCATAACAAAAAAGCAGGACTGACAAGCGAATCTGATTGGACGTTCAAACGGAAGCTCTTGCAGACTATAACGGAAGTACGTCATTAAAAAATTATTTTTTTTAAAACCTACCTGTATTGTGATTCATCCCGCCTTCTGTTTTGCGACTGATCAGTTCTTGAAAAAATGAACCAATCCTAGCATAGGAGGCGGGGTTTGTATGAATACTACAAGGGAGCGGGAGTTGTACTTCATATTAGTGTCCACTAGAGGGCAGTGTGCACCTTAAAAATAAATAAATAAATAAATAAATAAATAAATAAATAAATAACTAAATAAAAACGTACAGTATGAATAATGAGGGTTTTTTTTTGTTATGGTTTCCTAGAGCATGTCCAAAAGTATGTGGACACCTAAGCATTACACTCATATATGCTTTCTGAACAATCCATCTTTGCTCAACTCTTCTGGGAAAGGGGCTAGATTTTGTTGCGTGGCTGAGGGGATTTGTGTTCATTCAGCCACAAGAGCATTCATAGGTGAGCTCAGGCGCTGATGTTGGGTGAGGAGATCTGGGGTGCAGTAGGTGTTCTAGCTCATCCCAAAGGTGTTCAGTGGAGTTGAGGTCAGGGCTCTTCCACTCTAACTTTGACAAACCACGTCAACATCATGGAGCTCGCTGGCTTTTATGGTTTCATCCTGGAACAGGTTTGAGCCTCGTAGTTTCAGTGAAGGGAAATTGTAATGCTATAAAATAATGGCATAAAGAGACATTCTAATGATAACAATGAGCCTTTATTAATCACATATACATTACAGCACAGTGAAATTCTTTTTTTCACACATCCCAGCATGTCAGGGTCAGACATGATACAGCACCCCCTGGAGCAGAGAGAGTTAAGGGCCTTGCTCAAGGGCCCAACAGCAGCAGTTTGGCAGTGCTGGGGCTTGAACTCCCAACCTTACGATCAGTAACCCAAAGCTTTAACCGCCAAACCACCACTGCCCAATTGTGTGCTTCCAACTTTCTGGCCAACAAACTCTATGGGTGTGACGGTCAAGTGTGCACACACTTTTGGCCGTTTAGTGTAGTTGAGAATGAATTGAGCCACCTTGAAATGAACAATCCTCTGTAACATTAAACCCAACAAAAAAAAAGGCTAATTTCTAAGAAACAGTTCTCAAATTCAGATTTGATCTAAGTATGTGACTAAACTATGCGAGTGTTGGTTCTTATATTTCATGTGACTAAAACCGGTATTGCAAACTGCTGTTACAATTACTGACCTTGATGAATCTTTAATAAGTATTCATCATTTGTATAATCAAACCAAGGAAAATGCTCATTGTCTTCTCACTCTTGATTATGATTCATTCAGAATGTATTGGCACCCATCCCAAATGAATAAACCCTTATGTAAAATGAACACATAAACATGTAAGGATTATGTAAGAGTATTTCTTTTTCTTTTCTTTTTTTAACCACGGGATTTTTTTTTTTTTTTTTTAAAAACAAACAAACCAAAACAAAAAATCCCCAATGACTATGTTGAAAGTTTCCCCACAAATCACTGGCACACTCAGCATTTCTATTTAGTGAAACATTTCCTGGAGAGAACACCTGAGCCTGTTACTAGAACCCGTCTCTGATTGGAGACGTGTGTCGAGGATTCTGAACCCGTCCTCCAGGAAAAACATTTCAAACTCCTTTATACTGTTAAGGTTGGGCGTGTCCTCTTCAACTCAGACTACAGCGTTCAACTCGTCAGATCTTGACCTGTCCGTTGCGAATCACAAACTTTGTGTCCTGTAATATTTCCTATATTCATCGTGGTTATTAATATTTATAGCATTTATATAGTTACAGCATACAGCATTATGTCATCATTAGTTAAAGTATTCAAATAGCTTTGGGGGGTGTGTGTGTTGTTTAGGTGTGAATGTAAGTCATCAGTCATCAAGCCCTTTGTGAGTGTGACGAGAACTTGTGTGTGTTAGAGGAAGTGTGTGTGTGTGTGTTCTTCCTTATAGTACAGAAGTAAAAGATATGGATTCACTCACAGCACTCCACACAATAATCTTCTCTTTACTCATTCACATTCCCGGAATAAAGGTCATTCTCTTATTACAAGAGCTAAAGCCCTCAGGGAAGTTTTTTGTTTTCTTTCCTCAATCAAGAAAGCCATAGTGAGACAAGTGAAACGTTGCTGGTGTTATTTGCCTAACACAGACAGTAAAAGAAATACAGTTTCCTCTTTACTCAATATGTGATGTGAAACACGTTTCACCACCACGCTCCTCCGGCCTCAAATTGTTTCAGCCTATATGCTGTAAAAAAAAAAAAAAATAGGAAGGAAAGCTTTTCCCCATATTTTGCAATCCGGGTGAAATAAAGAGAGCGAAGACAAAGCAGAACTTAAACTCTGTTGTGTGGTAAACGTTGGACGGAAATGGAGATGTTTGCTACACACGCTCAGTTTACCGAGCGTGAATTTACTCAACAGGTCATGGGTTTAATCTCAGATTATCCAAAGACCTTCTACTACAGGGGCTACGCTCGGCGGCCATCTTGTCAACACTTATATTTTATACAAAGCCAAGCTCCTATCTACTCGAATAAACCTCCCCACTGTATACAGTACTTCCCCATATACCATGACATTTCAAACATACATTTCAAACGGCCAGACATTTTCCCGCTAACGTCTCCCTCTTAACCAGCAAAGTGATTGGTTGAGCACTAAACACCACACCGGTCATCTTTTTAAACAATAGGCTTGTCTTATAAAAACACGTCTGGGATAACGTTATAAGCAATACATATTTATTATCATTGAAGACAGAGTTGTAACAGAGTTCGAATGAAAACAGATTTGTTGGTACAGATATAACAGGTTAGGAGACTTTTCATTTCATTTGTTCGTTGGAACGGCGTAGATATCAAAATATAAAACACTTTGCGATAATATAAATACACTGATGGATTGATTACGTATGAGCAAGCGCGTATCGGATTATTAAATCGACAGTAAGTTTCGCCTTCGATTCTCTGAAGTCAGAGGTCCCGCGTCCAGGCCTTTTGGTGATTTTACTCCGCGTACACACCTTCTGAATGAATGCGGATATGAACTCATCTGGTGTGTTTGAGCAGAAAAATCGTCCAGTATGATGTGTACACACTGGAATTTCCCACCGAACAGTAATACTAAGATATACAATGTACAATTGAGTGCAAAAATATGTATCTCCTTGGTTTATGGATAGATAAACAAAAAACGACCCGAAGCAGAAATTCAATGTTTTCTAAAATGTTGTCTTAATATCATTCAGTCTAATGAGTCTAAATGCTGTTATCTCAATTAGAAATCTCAAAAGTTTGCATCCCTGTTCTGTTCACAAACCTTGATTATTTAAAGTTGCCTCATTGACGTGTCGAGCGTTCATATTTAAGGCATTAAAAGTTCAAACGGGCTCCCGAGTCGAAGATAAAATCCTCAGGAGGTAAGCGGAATTAACGCCAGGATTCAGAAATATTATTTCATTCGATTCACTACGACTATTTCATACACCGTCGGATAATTTGGTTACCTGGGATATTAAGGGAACATCTCTAAAACCCGAACTCACGTCGAATGTCTTGTTGGTTTCGTTGATTTTGATGTAAGGGTGTGCAAACTTTTGCACTCAACTGTACTCAAATCTTCACCATAGTGCAAGAGAAGCAGAATAAATCGGTCTGTGACCGAACACTCTCATAAAATCAGTAACATGACATTAAAACTGCAAACCGAACCAAACGTGTCCCTTTTCATCATCGCGTCATTCATCTGAACAGAATAATTCTGCAGGTAGGTGTGGGTGTGTATGCGTTCCTGTCTCGCTTGTACAGCAGGTACTCAGTTCTCTCGCAATGTGGAAGCTGAATTACAATCCTTACAACGGAGGGATCTGGCCATTCATTGTTCGTCGGTCACAGGTATGGGATTGGCGTAAGACGCAGCCTCGGGGTCGTCTGTTCTCTTCCTGCGTATCTCGGCAGGAGGGCGTGGCGGGGGGTTCTGAGGGGGCTGCTTGATGCTAGGAGCAACGTGTTTGGTCGGTTCTGCCTTCGGCAAAATGGGTTCCCAGTGCTCGCCGTGAATGGCAGCCTGTGGAGCAACGGTGAAGAGCATTTAAAACAGCATCCAGTCATGCATTAGTAAGAGAAAAAAAAAAAAAAAGCATAAACATGACCTAACACCTCAGTAGCCTGGGGCACTCCTGAGAACTACACAGGTACTAAGAGCAGCACTGGCTCAGTACGTAGGGCTCTGGACTATTAATCAGAAGGTTGTGAGCTCAAATCCCTGAAATTCCAAGCTGCCCCTACCGGGACCTTAAACAAGAATTTGAACCCTCATCTGTGTGTCTGGCAAATACGTAACATATGGAGCCTGGCTTTTAAATTCATGACAGTATGCATTCCTTCTGCGTATTTATCAGGGAGAATTGATGGAGCATCGGAGTGCAAACGTTTACCAAAAGACATACCAAATACATTCGGGTAATTTGAGCCCATGACCAGTTCATTATTTGGCAGGAACAGGTGAAACACCTGTCAGAAGTTGCTTAAGGTTACAGAGATAACAGGTTACACGTATTTAGTCTGTAAAATGAGTCACCCTGGTGTCGTGACACTACTGACGTCCTACTGTCCAGACTACTCCTGAAATCATCTCCGTATTTAGCTTCCTGTGGCCACAGTGGTCGAATTCAATCGATTTCTCCGTGACTCACTCGTTCTACTGTACAACAGTCGCCACAAGTTAACATGTTTAAGCCTAAGTGTATTAATTCGTGGTCAGTTTTTATTAAAGAACAATCACCATTTCACCTCAGCAGTTCTGTTCAGGTTACCTACAAAGCAGAGTTTAATGTTTAATGGGTTGTTTTTTTTTTTTTGTTTTTGTTTTAAAACATTGGCCTTGATATTACAGCGATCGAGTCTGCGTCTAAGGTGCCTAACGTTGTCTTTATTAATCTTGATTAACGATCTCAAAGGTTTGCGTCGCCATTTATTTCGAATCTGCGTCAGTGTCTACTGCCACAAGAGTTAAAGAATAACCGGTCCATGCATTCACTCTCGATACGGGAAATTGAAGGCGCTGTTATATTTAACGGGGCTTTTCATTAACTGCGGAAATGATTCTTAGAAAAAATGAGAAACACGTGGTGGCTACACTATGGAGCGTTACCATGTGACAAAAAAACAAAAAATACCACCGTTTCACAATATCAGAGTAGGAATCAGCTATTAAACACACACACACACACACACACACACACACACACACACATACACGAGCAGTTCATGAGAATTAATGGAAAATATATATTATGAAATGTACCTTTGACATGTTTATAGTTAAAAATATTACCGTGAACTTTAGTCTCTGAAGTTTTAAGTGCAGCCGTCTTTGTTAGTTCATAGAAATGAGATGTACAATCAGTTAAAAAAAACAAAAAACGATTTTATCGTTTTTCTTGCTTCAGCGAGCGAAAGAATGTGAGCATGTTGACATTTTCTGTGGACAGATAGTGAGACTGATAGAACAGGAAGTTACCAAATACTAAAGTTAATCAAGCTTCTTGAGGATATTAAAAATATTAAAAGTTACTTCCCTGTCACCAGGCATGTCAACTGGTTTAAGTAATATATTATGCTAATAATTTTCTTCTAATTATCATCATCATCATCATCATCATCATCATCATCATCATCTCCAGGGTTCCTGGTTCAACCCTGAATAGTAAATGCATATTATATATATATGCATTTTAATGTGTATTTTTTATCAGTGCCTATATCATCAGAACAAACACCGGGACTAATCACGTAACCGTGACACTGTAACAAAGCTTGCTGTAAATGTTCTAGAAATTAGCAAAATGAAGAAAAGTAATTAAGGAACAGAAATGATCACACGGCAAATGTGTCAACGGATATTAAGCTAAAAACATTCAGCAAAACATATATGCAAATCTACCGTGTGATGCGTTTGCAGTGTAGGTGTCAGGTGGATTATACTCAAGACCGGATAATTATGGGTAATCATCTGTACTGTAGAACTGTGTGGCAAAATAACAGCGCGTGAACTTCAGAAAACCATGGAGGAAAGCTTACTAAGGAAAATGTAAATGACAGGTGTGTGTGTGTGTGTGTACGTGCGTGTGGGTGTGTTTATTTGTGTTAAAGGAAATTCTTGAGCTGTATTAGTCATTGCTGTTTAATTCCAGTTTCCTTCTTTCAAAGTGAGGTGTATTTTATTGACCCTTTCAATTCCAGTAAGCCACTTAGTCCTACAATCAACAAGATAACCTTTGTAAACAGAAAGGTTACTTACTGACAGGTAGATGAGACTGGAAATTCCAAGACACACACAGCCTAAAAGTGTAGCGAGCATGAAACCTCCAGGGACACTGAGCCTAAGGATGAAAACAATTACGTGACACTGTAAGAACCGAAATGTTCACCTGGTGTCGATGACATTTAGAGGAACTATAAGGAAAACACATACACCTCTGTCTGTCTGCACAGACAATGTTTTTCTTTGGAGACAAAGAAATGCAGTCAGTGCAGGATTTTACTTACGCCGCATGAAGTATCGCCCTAACGTAGTAATTTCTAGTCAGGGGCCCAAATGCGTTTACACACATAGTGAAGCAATACTGACCGCTGGAGGAAATAAGAACATGAGAGGGTTATGTCTAAACTTCAACTTCCTCATTACACATATCTATAAATGATACTTTTATTACAGATAAAAGAAATACAGTGTATAATATATATACACACACACATAGAAACCAGAATTATAGTTAGAATAGAAGTGCAATCTGAGTTCTAGGATTCCTCTACTTTTTACAGTTTGTCCTTTATTCAAAAATAGTAGAAATGCACACACAAAAAGGTTCATACAAATTCAAAACCACCACCTGGAAATTTCCTAAGAGGGAAGTAGAATTCATATCACATTATTAATCTTAACCACAATATTTTTTTTTTTTTTTGGGGGGGGGGGGGGGGGGGGGGTTCTTGTGAAATCATGAACATCTGCAGATGCAAATTCAACAAATATAGGTATCATTATTTAAGTGCTTCTGCACTCGACCGTATTTCCTGAAACTAGCAGTGGGTGTATCAGACTGCATGAAGCACTTACGTTCTTTCAACACTGGTTCCTTTGGCTCTCCTGCTCCGTGGGTACTCCAGCACACACACGAACACCCCTGCAGCTCTACACCTTGATTAAGGACACTAAACAATACACTCTCTATCATACAACATCATTCAGCAGCTAAGGCGTATTACTAGGGAGTAACTAATTAAACTAATTAGAAGGGAGTGGAGGTACGTAGGCCTAAGACTGGAGTGTCCTGAAGTGTTTCAAACAAGTGTGCAACAACGCTGGACTTAATTCATATTCATTCATTATTATTAAAACACATTATAAAAAAGGCTACACTGAAAAATTCTAATCTGCTGGAAGCAATAGATGCTTTCTACAGAGATGATTTTTTTAGTTTGATGAACATGACCGAGGCCCCCCTTTTGCAAGATGTCTTTAAAACCCATTAAAAATACAGACTTCTGAATATATCCCCCCTTTTTTTTTTTTTTTTTTTTAAATAATTACATCTTACATCTTTACATTACATTAAGAATTGATTGTGTGTGTGTGTGTGTGGGGGGGGGGGGGGGGGGGGGGGGTTGTCTGCGAGTGAGAATATATTTTTCACACCAAATTGTTAAGGCCCCCACGGGCCCCCCCTGGCGGCCCCCACTTTGAAAACCACTGAGCTATGTAGACTATACAGTATTTCCATAACACTTAATTTAACTCATTTAAACCTATTTAAATGACTAGCAAGCACCACATTAATTTGTGCAATAATTAGACTATTTCATGATAGTGAAAGTGTGAAAAATACATGATTGTTATAATTATGAGTAAAAAAAAAAAAGAGAGAGAGAGAGAAAAGAATTCTTTGAGTCGTGCTTGTGAATCGACACTAAAAAATTGCCGTTCGAAAGAACCGATTCAACAACAAATCACTGAACAGCGTGTAAACGGTGGTGTATTTGTAAATAAAAACAAACAAAACACAGGATTTCTTTCATAAACAATTGAATGCTTGAATTATTAAAGCATGAGATGGAAGGATACATCCCAAAAGCGGCGAACTGCCAGTCTCTGAACTGACCTGCCACTCCGACGATGCCACCGGTTAGATAAACTGAAACAGGGAAGTTAGGAAGAACTTTTATCATTCCCTCCAGCACTTCCTCGTAAATTCATGAGATTTGGCATGTAGAACATTAACCCAGAAAACCGCTTTTCAGCAAACACTACAATAACAGTCCACATGTCTGAGCAGAGCTCACCTTTACTCAGGTGACTAAACCAGACACATTTCCAATACATTAACTTGTTACTTTTGTGATTTCTGCAGTAGGTTATATACACAGCCTACTGGAGACTTTTATCTGATTTCCATGTTTACACCAAATAAATCTTAAACCCCTTAGTGGGCATGCTGTAAACATGCCTGTTTGCTGAAAGCTCGCTTTACAGTTTATATAGTAGATTACACACTGTGTTGAAAAGGAGTTTGTGTTGAAGAATAGAGAAAGGTTTGTGTACTCACTGAGTCCAGCTGCCAGGGCTTGTTCATTAGCCCACATCGCCCACTCGATCTTTCCCATTGTCACTCAGGCGGTTTAAAAAGCACAGATCTGCCCCTGCTTCTCACTTTCTACACCCGCCGCTAAGCAAATGAATAAACACGCACCTATACTGTTATTTAAAAAGAACAACGGTGGGCGTGGCCGGAGCACACAAAGCCCCGCCCAGAGATTTCGTCACGTTGTCGTTTCTTGCCTGAAGCGAGAAAGTTATTTGTCTGATATGGTCACAGAATGTGGTTTTACAGACTGGCTTTATCTCTCTGTTATCTCTGACTGACAGTTAGTTGGCACCCTCAACAACAACCACAACAAAAAGACATGCAATAGATATACATAACCAGTCAAAAGTGTAGACACACATACTCTTTATTTTTACCCCCCCCCCACACACACATTTTATAATAATAATAATAATAATAATAATAATAAAGTCATCAAAACTCTGGAGTAACACAAATGAAACTATGGGAATTATGTTGTGATAAAAAAAAATCAGAAATAAATTAAAATGATTTAGTATTTTAGCATCTTCAAAGTCGACACCCCTTTTGCCTAGAATTTCCAGAAAAGTATCCTTGGCGTTTTCTCGACCGATTTTTTGAGGAATTTCCCTGACATGCTTTTTAAACAGTATTAAAGGAGTTCACACCGACGCCGGACTCTTATCCGCTGCTTTTCGGAATATTTCCCTCCGAGTCGTCCGTTGAAAAAATTTTTTTTTTTAAAATAAAATGTTAGTTTTCTAATGAAAGAAATGAATACGTCGGCATATTTTTGTCTACGACACCGATTTCACACGTTTAATCACACACCTTCAGATCCAAAGGTTTTTAACATCATGAGAAACATTTCAGTCGAGTGTCCACAAACTTTTGACTGGTAGTGTATATACAGTACATAGATACAACTTTATTGTCTTGATATGGAAATAGTAGCATTGTGCAAATTAACAAAGTGCAGGTTGAAATATATATATATATATATATATATATATATATATATATATATATATATATATATATATATATATATATAAATAAATATAAATATATATATAAATATATATATATAAATATAAATATAAATATATATATATATATATAAATATAAATATATATATATATATATAAATATAAATATATATATATATATAAATATAAATATATATATATATATAAATATAAATATATATATATATATATAAATATAAATATATATATATATATATAAATATATATATATATATATAAATATATATATATAAATATAAATATATATATAAATATATATATATAAATATATATATAAAAATATATATATATATTTATATATATATATAAATATATATATATATATATATATATATAAATATATATATATAAATATAAATATTTATATATATAAATATATAAATAAATATATATATTTATATATATAAAAATAAATATATATAAAAATAAATATATATATATAAAAATATATATATATATATATATATATATATATATATATATATACACACACACATACATATACATTATATATATATATATATATAATGTATATGTATGTGTGTGTATATATATATATATATATACACATACATACACACATATATACATACACAGTCATATCTATCTATCTATTTATTTAATCAACCAATCATCCATCAGTCCATCTATCTACTATTAGGATTTTTATTACCAGATTATCAGAAATCAGTGCATATGTATTGACTTAGAAAGTAGGCACAAACAAATGATCTGGTCATAAAAGAGGACAGACACACTCAAGTCATCAATAAATGTATTTTCAAATAGCATTTTTTTCAAAACTGGAAAAATACATGTAAGAAATGTACAGAAAAATGAACGAAAATACATGTAAATAGACAGGATGGTAAAAAATCTGGACACAAAAAAGTGTTCAGAAGTTGTAATAATAATAATAATAATAATAATAATAACTTGGTTTAAAATCAGTTATAATCTCCATTGCTTTTTTGATTCTGGGGAAGTTTGATATTCTACATTGAGGCCATTAACACTCAGGCAGTTTTCTTGGGAAGTCCATCTGCACCCAACAGGTGAAGAGTTGGATCGTCCACTGCACAAGGACCGGGGCCAACCTGGGGAAAAATACAAGCAAAAAGTTTTTAGGTTTTGCATTTCATATCCAGTGAGGTGTAACTGATACTCCGAGATACTCAGAGGGTAAAAGTTCATTTATACAACACTGTAAATATGAATTTGAATTTACTCACCTATACATGAATTAAATTATAGTTCCAAGATTTAAAAACACCACAGTTTCAGTAAAATTTTCACCTGAACTTTCTTGTGTCACTGACCTCCGCACCTTTCTCGGTCTAAATCGTCACAGATCTTTGAAAATGTATGAGCTGCAGACGTTTTGTCACTGCTGTGAGTTGTAATGATTGTTACTGTATAAATACACAAGTCGGTCTGTAAAACCCCTTCAGATGGTGAAATGTTGACTTTTTCTACTATATATATATATATATATATATATATATATATATATATATATATATATATATATATATATATATATATATATCTATCTCTGAAAACTACTACTTCCTGAAATGAAATATATTTCTCTTCCGCTTCTTGTGCCAACCAGATGTCCTGGCATTTTTAACGTTGAAAAATTTCACACGAATTTCATTCTGAAAAACACCAGCACACCGACTGTCTAAAAGCAACTTAATTCATTATGCGCTTAATTTAAAATGCAATAAATAAGATACGATATTTAAAAATGTTAATCACCGTTTTAAAAGAATTATAAAGTTACACACTTTATAAGTTTGTAAATTCATAAGGCGCAAATCTGAGTCGTGTACCTTAGTGCTGATGATGTAGCCGATGCCTTTTGGTGTAGGCTCCATGCCGATGTCTCTGACCAGCTCGTCGGGCAGTGAGGCGGAGTGCACAGGAAGTCCTTTTACAAACCTGCAGAGACGAAACGTCAGACAAACAAAACGTCCAAACGGTCCAATTTGCACAAATGAAGACGGAACGTAATGCTGCTCTTGAAAATAAAGCACTGACTCTCCACCGTTGGATTCCGGAGGGAAGAAATGCCGCACAGCCTGGACAAATTCAGGCACGTGGTCTCGCAGGAGGTAGATCACTGCATTAGGGCCTGCATCGAAGGTATACGCCACCTAAAGGATTTAAGAGAGATAAGAAAAGAACATTTATCAGGTGCTTGAAACTACACAGATTAAGTTTTCACCAAAAGCTCATTTTTGAAATTCTTTACTCGCACGTACTCACACTGTACATGTCATGAAGGGGGGGTGGGGGGGCGCTAGTGTCACGAACTAAAAATGCAAAAAAATTATTTATTCTTGGGGGTTGGGTTAAGCGGCCTTCAAATCATTTTTACTTGCTCCAGGAGAAAAAAAACCTGCAGCTGCAATAATTTGTTATGAATTGTGATAAGTGATGTCGGCTGTCTGTTGGATTTAATAATATAGTCAACTGTCTGGTGAATAACACTCGCCCACTAAAATAGTGCACTATGTGGTGAATAGAGAACGAACTCAGACACAGAGACTCCGTATTAATGTGCACAAAGATACAACGGTAGTAATTAGTTCTTCTGTACTCACTCTGGTCTCTCTGTAATGTCGATTGTAGCGATGCACCAGGTTGATGACTTTGCGGGAAATGTCATTGAGGTAGAATATGGGTGGGAAGGTGTCCAGGCAGGTGGCGTGAAACTGGTTGCTGTCTTTCATAGTGAGTTCAGCAAACGTCGCAAAGTCTCGTCCCCGAACGGCCCTGATCATGTCGTCCATCCGAGCTGGGACCACGCTGTCTGCGCGGTGCTGTGTTAGACAGGGGGGAAATTTCACCAGATCTCATTACTACAGCTAGGAAATAATAACAACAACAGGCTGAAATCGAAGGCAGTGTTCTAGTAGCGTCTCTACCTTCAGCAGTTTGCTCGTCTGTACGCTCGTCTGCATGCCTGAAGTGCTTCCGACGGGCTTCCGCTCGGCACTGACCTGAAAAATATTAAGCAAAAAAAAGTAAATGAATGAATTATCAACTGTATATTTATTCATTATGAATTAAGGCTTTTGATCTGATCAGTGGTATGTATTTAAATGGAACCGTTTTAAAGAAAACCAAAAAAATCAATCAAATAAATCAAAAAGAATACTTTGTACATAACATATAATATATGGTATCTACTATATTATTATGTATTAGATATCATATTATATTATAATTTTCATTCAATTTAAATGTATTTATTAAATGTATTTATTTTCATTTATTCAATGACCATAATTATGCCTATTGTTATTGTTTATTCATTTATCATCATACTTTATTTATTTATTTATTTATTTAAGGCAAACATTTTAATAAAACACATTTATATTAGAGATGGTGTTCAGCTCATTTTAACCTGAATTAAAGGTGATTTAATTCCGGTCACATGACCTCCTTCAGGATCTTCCAGAAATATAATGTATGAGCAAGCGTATATGGTGTGCAAAGTATTTAATAATTGAATAATTCAATAACAGCAACGAGATGCAAACTCCATGTCAATGCGACGTCTATTACTAAGTAACGATCAGAAAACCGAGAACAGAAAGCTATATGAAAGATCTAAGGGTCCAATGTGACTCACCACCAGGATGAGAACCCGGAGCTCCGGCCAGTGTGTCTCCGGTGCCACCTGCTCGGCCACGCTGTCTTTCCCGTCCTGTCTTTCGCCCATCTTCCACTGCACAAAGCCTCCATACATACTCCTGCAGGCGCTTCCCGAACCCTGGCGCGCCACCAGCGACAGCTCTGCGTCCACGCCGAACAAACGGGACAGCGAGTACACTGAGAGTGACACAGACATGTTAACGCCATGTTATAAAGTCATAACAAGCACGTATTATGCATGTAGAGTCGCGGTTGTGAGATTAGATTTTAATCAGTTTTGTGGAATCAGACTTGCTCACACTGACACAAAAATTATAATTCAGCAGTAAAAAAAATAGAATAATAATTAAAAAAAAATATCAGTTACCTCTCCAAGACAGAGAACAACCACATGGGTACTTACTGTAAATACTAGGGTAAACTAGAGCTCGGCGATATGACCATATAATATTAATATTGTGATAATTTATGATATCGCAACACACTTTTCTGAGACATCGCAAGCATAACGATCATTTTTCGAACATTTTTTAAAAACAAATTCTTACTGAAAGTAGCTGGTTTGATGTTAAAATTTTGCACTGAACTTTTGTAATTAATATAAGTC
This sequence comes from Ictalurus punctatus, assembly GCF_001660625.3. Taxonomy (NCBI): domain Eukaryota; kingdom Metazoa; phylum Chordata; class Actinopteri; order Siluriformes; family Ictaluridae; genus Ictalurus; species Ictalurus punctatus. The sequence continues at coordinate 3,051,007 of NC_071284.1, forward strand.
AAGAATGCATACAAATTATAAGCATTTATTATTTTGATCCTTTCCATTTTAAAGAAACAGATTTTTGTAGACATTATAGACCGTTTTTCATCTTTTTTTTTTTATTTATTTTTTTTTTTAAACGCAACACTAGGCAAACCTTTATGGAAACATTCCCATAACCAATCACTTAATTTCATATAGTGTTTTCAGGCTTTAATAAGCTGCAAAATACCACATTATTACGATAAGAACAATCTCTTGTGGACATTTCCTTGTAAGATTTAACTGCATAAAGCTGTAACAAAAGCATACTCATAAAAGTACATAATTAGCACCTCCTAGTGGCCAGTGTGTTTCACTGTAATTCAAAACAGCATGCTCATGAACAGTTTTCCTTCAGGAGGTGTAAGGACACTTAAATGTTATGCTAGACTCTATTCTTATTATTTTTGCTTTTTACCGATCCCTCTTTGAACATATTTGATGTCTTTTGATGTGAAGTATTTTCCTGCTGTTCTGATCAAGATGAAGATGACGATTATAAACTCACCCAGGCAGGCATATCCGGCTGCAGAGGACGCCAGCCCAGCTGCAGTTGGGAAGTTATTCACAGAGCAGATATGCACCCGATGAGAAAGCGTGATCTCGGCATTAGGGTCTTCTTCGTTCCGCCTTTTCCGTGCTAACCTTCGGACTGGTCGAGAAAAGAAGAAGAGGAGGAAAAAGGACAGGGTAAATCCTTTTACATAACAATCACAGAGTGTCTAGATTGGGTATATTTTGTGTGCAGGTTAATACAGGAACGTACTCTCGCGAAGACACGACTGCAGTCTCGGCTGGTTGATGTCTTCTTCTTTGCCGTTCAGCCAGATGCGGTCCTCTTGAAAATTTCTGCTGCATGCAACCGTGGTGGTCGTCTTAAGCTGGAAAAGCCACCAGTGTGACGGTAAGGATGGGATCAGTACATTTAATTTACAGCTACAAACAAACGAAAAAAAACATAGGCTTTCACCCCCTGCTTATGCTGGTGAATTATTAAATACAAGTTCACTGTCTTCAGGGTGCTTGTGTGAAGATGGAAAAAAAGAAAAAGGGGAATTAAGAACAAACAGAAAGCGTTGTGCGTCTTGCAATTGCAAGAAGAAGCACATCTATATTTTACAGATATTCATAAATAGCTTTTTACATCATTTTTCTTTGTAAGTTCACCAAGCTGTGATCCATCCATCCATCCATCCATCCATCCATCCATCTTCTATACCGCTTATCCTTCCTTCAGGGTCACGGGGAAACCTGGAGTCTATCCCAGGAAGCATCGGGCACAAGGCGGGGTACACCCTGGACAGGGTGCCAATCCATCGCAGGGCCCAAGCTGTGATTTCTATTACAAATCGATTGTCTATCGTCCCAAAATCCTAAGTTTCCCCACATGTAAATACAACTTTGCTAGCTGTTTGAACGTAATTTCATTATTCATCTTCAGTAAAAGCTTTATCTTAGTCATGGTAGAAAAGTGAAAACTGGGCATGAGGTCGGGATAACACCCTGGATTGGGCGCCAGGGCAATGAAGGCAATTTCCAAGAAGGAAAATTGTCAATCCTGAACTTGGGTTACGGTCGGTGTTCACCTGGGCATCCATCTCCCCCTCAAAAAATGATGGAATGGTGACTAGGTGTGAATAAGGGTGTGAACGTGTCTGCATGGTGTCCTGCTATGGACTGACGTCTCATCCAGGGTGTATTCCTGCCTCATGGGACAGACTCCGGATATCCACCTCCAGACCAGGATTGAATGAAAGATGAAAATGGGGACCTCCCAGGTTCCACCAATCATATTAGCCCTTGTCATCACATGACTTAAACAAGGAAGAACGTCTTTGTCTACGTAAAATAATTCAGTGTAACTTTGCCGAACATTATTATTAGGCAATGGTAGGATGATTTTACAGTGCAAAAATCCCTATCAGACTCCAAGTCCACGCACAAGTAGTCAAAAAATAATGGGCGTGTTATTCAGCGTGACAAAAATGACGCAATATTGATATGCGCATGCGCAGTAAGCCCTGGTAGAACAATCTGACGGGTAGGATGAAATGTCAGGACACCGGCTGATTATCTCACCTGGTCCTGATGCAGAGTGACACTGAGTGACGAGTTAATAGGCAAAATCAGCTCCTCATCTCGTTTACCCCCTGTGTACAAAATATTAAGAAACTTCAGTATAACTTATGCAAAGAAACTCTGCCTTAAAAATCATAATGCACACAAAAACATAATGCACACTTACAGTACTTAATAACAGCGATGTTAACTGGCGCCGTGCACGTGATCATCGAGACATTATGGCTGTTCGTCTCCGGCATATTTATTCTTCTATTTATTCTATTAAATTTAAACAGTAACACTGCAAACAATGTTTTATGAAACACTCACCAACCTCAGCAGTAACCTGCGAGTAAGAATCACTACACACCGACATTTAGGTCGCCATGATATGACACCGACGAGTGTGATTGGTCAGAGCACAGACACGAGCTTCAGCTCTCCGCCAATCCAATCATTCGTTGTACGTCCTCTCCAGAAAACAGCCAATATCAGAGGTCGGACCATCCTCGTGCGAAAGGAAGGCTTGACGTAACGTGCTTAACCCCGCCCTCTTTCTACAATCAGCGACAAATCCCAAACGACATCTTGTCGAGCACAGAGTGCACTAGTTAGGCTGCACAGGCAGTGATTTTAGAGTCTATGTAGTGCACATATATAGGGAGTATACCGGCGTTTGCGATTTAGCTCCTTTAAAAGGACATCAATGAGACCTGAGGTGCAAAATCAGTTATTCGTGAACAAAAAATATCATTTTTAAACGGTTAACTATTCTCAAAGGGTTGAATTTAGTTGTAAAAATAGTGATGTTTGTGTCAAATTTGTTAAATACACATTATAGAAATAGAAAACAACCCATCTAGGTTTTTTTTTTTTGGTTGGTTGTTGGTTTTAATTGAAAAGATTTTCTCAGTACTTCAACATTCAGGGACTGTTACAAAATTTCTGACGTCACTAAACAGATTGCATGGATCTGGACCAATCATATCCGATATGCAAATGATTAAAGGATGAGGATGTCCTTTCCAGAACTGAGCTAGTTAATTTAGTTAGAATTAGTGATAAACAAATACTTTGTTATCGTATATATTTGACAGGTGTGACTGCGGTTAAATAAATCACAAAGAACAAGAGGATGTAAATACAGATACTTAAATCCCACCCTTGTCACAAAAGTGAGCTAGTTTTTAGGCAATTGGGTAGCTACACTACATGGCCAAAAGTTTTATGGACACGTGACCATCGCACCCAGATGTGGTTCTTCCTCAAACTGTTGCCACATAGTTGGAAGCACGCAATTGTATAGAATGTCTTTATATGCTGTAGCTTTACAACTTCCCTTCACTGGAACTAAGAGGTCCAAACCTGTTGCAGCATGACAATGCCCCTGTGTACAAAGCAAGTTCCCGAAGACACGGTGTGTTAAGGTTGGAAGAAGGTGGAAGACCTCAAGTGTCCTGCACAGAACCCTGAACTCAACCCCACTGAAGACCTTTGGGATGAACTGGAACCGGAGCCTCCTCGACATCCCGACATCAGTACCCGACCTCACTAATGCTCCTGTAGCTGAATGAGCACAAATCTAGTGGAAAGCCTTCCCAGAAGAGTGGAGCTTATTATAACAGTAAAGGGGGAATAAATACAGAATGGGATGTTCAACAAGCACATGGTCAGGTGTCCACAAACATCTGAGAATATAGTGTATTTTAAAACAGGAGGACATGAACATGATACATATTCATAGAACCTGGAATTTTTTCTCATGACGATGAAAGTATCGAGATGTTCGAAGACCATTTTTTGGGAGGTTCACATAACAGTTAAAAAAAAAAAGTTTTGGAGTGCCTTTAAAAGCGTTCTAACATTCGCAGCTGAGCGATAAAACAAAATCATACATGACTTTTTTAATGATTATTAAATTAACGTGTATTCACAAAATAGCAGTGCTGCTATGTCATTATTAACAAGTTAAAATGGGGTGCAATCATTTTGATTGAACGTCTACAAAAACCAATCATTCACTTCAGTAACCATTTTATCATGGTTGTGGTGGATCCAGTAACACTGGGTGCAACACCAAATCACAAGTCACCCTTCACACACTCATTCACACCTATGCTTAATTTAGCATAACAAACCTACATGTTTTTTTGGATAGCTGGAGGAACATGGAAAAAAATTATGGGAAACGCACAAAAATTGCACAAAAAATATATTTTAACCTCGAATCAGCTACTTGTTCCAGTGAGTAAGAATGAATTTGTTCAGTAAAAGTACCGACAATTTATAAAAATAAATAAATAAATAAAAAAACCCACCACAATTGCTTGCTCACTTGATTTTACCTCTAGCGAGTAGGTTTGTTTTTTTTAAATGCTCTCTCTCCCTCTCCTTTACTAATTGTGTACGAGATGTGTGAATACAACAATCTGAACACTGCACATGCACAATGCAAAAGATAATATTAAGAATATTAGGTAACAGTTGTATATAAGGCTTTTTTTTAATTATGTAAACTGTTGCACAGGGGATTCAAAAATTGAGAGATGACAAGAAGGCCTGTTCCATTTTGATACTAATTTGGAGTGGGGTGGAAACACAGTATTCCCAAAGCAGATAGAATATAAAATTTGTACTGTACATTGTTGTTTTGTGGAAAAAAATTCTAGAAGTGAAAATATAATAGATGATAATAGTGTGATATAATAGAAACAACATGGATCAGAAGTTCCTGTGTGGCCAAAGGAACAGGAGTCTTCCCCCCCCCCAGGATGCTCTCCACAGATCAGGCCTTTGGTCAGACACTGGTGCTTCTCGAGATCCAGAGTAGCACAGTAATCTCTCACCAGCACACTGACTGGAGCAAATACTCGTTTTTAATAATCATCGTCTTCATCCGAGTCCATCACTCGCTGCCTGTTAAACTGGAAGAGAGCAGAGGGAGTGTTAGAGTTCTAGATATTCATAGAAAGTAAAAACTTTTCATTCTTTTTTTATTTATTTATTTTTTAAAATATTCTTATCTTCAGTGATCCACGTTGCAGAACTAATCCGACTAGAGCATTTCACATCATAATCAGACATCCAGTTACCTTGACAGTTGTTTTCTTCTCTGTTTGTTGACTGACTTTTTCAAGGATCTCTATTAAACCGGACTCTGAGATCTAAAAAAAAAAAAGTGGATAATGCATACAGATGATGTTTGTCTTTAATGGCAAAAGTCTGTTCATTAAGCAGAAAATTATTATGCAGACATTTATATAATATGGTTCCGCTCCTGTATCATCATACAGGAGAAATACAAGACCTAAAACACATATGAAAGGGACAAATAAAGCTTTAAAGTAGATTTTCACACAGAAGAAAAGCCTGTCACAACTCTAACATCAATTAAAATATATATAATTTACTTTAGCTTCTTGGTTATACTTCCTTTCTTTTAATTTCCTGCGTACCTTTCTTTTTTCCTACTATTTTTTCGCTTACTTTGTTTCTTCACCTTTTAATTTTTACTATTATGGCTTTTTATCATTACTGTTCTAATATTCTCTTTTTCTTTCCTTCCCTTGTATTCTTTTCTACCCCCCCCCCTTTCTGTCTTACCCCCCCCCCTTTCTGTCTTACCTCACCCCCCCCCTTTCTGTCTTACCTCACCCCCCCCCCCTTCTATTCTTTCTAAACTTTTTGACTCATCTCTTTTCTACCATTTCTTTCTTGCCTGCTTTTCACGGTTTTCTCTTTCTGTCTTCTCTATCTTACTATTTTCCCCTTTCTTTTCTCCTTGCTGTCTTTTTCCATCCTTTTTTCCCCTTTTGCCTCTTACTTTTTCTTTCCATTATTTCAGTTAGCTCTTTTCTCCTACAGTCATTTCCAAAACTACTGAAATGGCATAAGGATCTGTTCATGATCCAATACTTACAACCTCCTGTATGAAACAGGGTGGCGGTAGCGTCATGGCTTAGGCTTGCATGGCTGCTTCTGTAACCGTCCCACTAATCTTTATTGATGATGGAAGTTATGATGGTAGCAGCAGAAGGAATTCAGAAGTTTACAGGAACATCTTGTCTCCCATTTACAGAGAAATGAATCCAAATTAATCAGGAGGAACTTCATCATGCAGCAAGACAACGATCCAAAACACACTGCCAACTCAACAAAGGACTTCATCAGGGGGGGAATGGAAGGCTGGCCAAGTCAATCACCAGACCTCAACCCAGTTGAGCAGCTTTCCACCTCCTAAAGAGGAGACTAAATGGAGAAACCTCCCGAAACAAACAACTGAAACAGGCTGCGGTAAAAACCAGGCAGGTGGGTGGATGGGGGGGGGGGGGGGGGGGGTTTTGTTGTTTAACAAATCTAGTGTAAATACCAGGAAATAAAAGCTGAAATCCAAAACTCTCGTCTCATATCCATCTTTTGATCTCAAACATAAACGTCTTTGGTGTGTAGCACGAACAATGAACGTTTCCAATAGTTTTGGAAGGAACTGTATTACTTTCATTCTAACTTTTTTTCTTTCTGGTCCCCCCATCTCTTTCCTAACATTTCTTTATTTCTCTTCAGCTTTCTCCCCAGTCCTTCCTTTTTGATTTTTACCCTTAATTATTGCCTTTCTTTCTGATCGTTGTTTAGAACCCTTTTTGTCTTCAACTCATATATACGGTTATCTTTTGTGATCCTCTTGCTCACCTTTCCCCCGAGCTGGCCCATTCGAGCCATTTGTATCAGATAATTTTCCACAGCTTTTGCTTTGTCAGGCTTCACCAGCGCCAGGTTACTCACTGAAATGAAACAGTAAAGTGATGGTGAGGTTCTGTAGAATGGCGCCTCCTGCTGGAGCACAGAGGAAAAACTGAGCACTGAGTCAGCACACCTGGAGACCGTGTGATGTTTAATATCATAGATAGGGTATATACAAATTTAACTCACATCTGGCACGGGCCGACTGAGCCAAAACCTGGGCCAGTATTGTGTTCCTCATTTCTGTTTCTCTGTGAGGAGGAAGCAATAATTCAATGCTGAAGGCAGTAAGAGGTCATGACCTTTAATAAACCGTCCGATCCGCCTTTTCAAAAATTACATTTTAATTCCTTTAACCGTCAAAACCAACTCAAGAAATAACAGCATGAAATACTTTTTTGTCAGAGTTCATAAAATTCCTGTTCCTGACATCTGAAATAATTTGTGCAAGAAAAAGGTTTATATTGTAAACATTACGTGTATGTAAAATGCTGACTTGTGAAACGTTTCAGATATAAAGGCCAGATGCTCAACAATCATAAAATCAGTACCTCTGCTTGGCTTCCTGTTGCCCTTGTTCATCGGAGGAGTCCTAAAATATAAAAAGAATGGATTCATTATTAAATAAATTTAAAAAAAATAATAATTACAGCTGCATAGGCATTTCAGACAAATTTTAATAAAACTTAAAGCCCGTTCTTTTTTTTATTACCCCACATTGCCATGCCTAAAATATATCAACGATGATGTATTTCATTTGCAGTATGTTCGAGTTATTAATATTAAAGCTACTATCCGCTAGTGACTTATTTTGCTGAAATGGATTAGCATTTAAACCTAGCTGAGCATCAAGAACAGGCAACAGCAATGCAAAACCCACATCTATTCACAGGCTTAAAGAAAAGAAAAAAAGCTCCACCCTAAAACACATTAATCTGGTGCTAATTTGTTAGTTGGTGTTGTATTTTTGCAAAACAGAGCATGCAGATGAGGAGATGAGACATTTGGACAGCTTACAGCAGTGGGTTTCAAAGTGGAGGCCACCAGGGGGCGCCCGGGGGGCCTCAACAATTTGGTGTGCCCATCCCTCCCACTAGTATGTTTTCTCTTTCTCACTCTCAGACAACCACACACACACACACACACACACACACACACAATTCCTAATGTAATGTAAAGATGTAAGATGTAATTATTAATAAAAAAAAGAGGGATATATTCAGAAGTCTGTATTTTTAATGTGTTTTAAAGACATCTTGCAAAAGGGGGGCCTCGGTCAAATTTTAATGCCATTTGGGGGGTCTTGCCCTGGAAAAGTTTGGGAACCCCTGGCTTACAGAACTAAAGCGCCGCCGCATCGTGCTCTTTAGATATTTAGAGATGAAGCGAGCGCTAAGGCTGCATTTGACTTGAGGTTGTAACTTGTCATTCCTGACCTCCGACCAGGAAAAGCCAAAGAAATCCTAAATAAAAATTTCATGTTGGTGAAAAGTTTAAACAAAAAAAAAATTATTATTTTTGAATCTTGGATGAATCTTGGATGCTGTTGAAGATCAGGTATTAATAATAAAGCTTAATGTGCAAGTCGTACACTGTGAACTTTTCCTTTTAACGCACTGACAACACGTAAACACAAACAATATCGGTTTTCCAGAGGTTTTGATGTTGATGACTAAATAAATGGTGCATAAATATTCACCCCCCACACTGCTGTAAACCCCCCCCAGATGCATATAGAGCTTATAGGACCAAGTTGATTGCTCTACATTGCCCCCATAGTGGAGCAACAGACTTTGGATCTTTTTCCCCCCCAAATCTTTCGATTCAATTACAGTCCACAAGATGATCTGATTTTAGAACATGGATGCCGTTTTAGCTTTGAAAAGTAGGTGGAAGAATTCAGCCCATGGTACTCGTGCTAGCAGACAAGGCAGAAGGCAGTTAGTGTTTGGTAAATTATATATATATAAAAAAGTAATAATTAAAAAAAGATGTTAATTGAGATTTTAAATTTAAATGTCTCAAAAAAAAAAAAAGATTCATAAAATACTACTTCCCATGTCTGAGCATTTTTAAGACTTTTGAAAGAATGGTTTCGGATATTTTAATACCAATTAAGGCCTTGTTTTTAGATTAATGAATTTAATGCCTTTTAAGACTTAAGGATCCGCAGGAACCCTGAAAATGTTTTAAAGAAGCTTATTTGGGCTAGATATGGTGTAAAAACGACAAAAACAAGAAAACAGGGGTTAATACGAGGGTCAAGAAGATTCTGAGAAAAGAGCCAAGAGGACAGAAGCATGCAATTAAATTATTTTCTTTTTGTTGTATTTTCATCACTAACAATTCAAAAACTTTTTGTTAAAAACAGTTTTGGTTTGATTTTTAGAATGACTTAGCTCTACATTTATTGAGTGAATCATAAATAAATGCTAAGAAAAAAAAATTGTTGTAGCATAAATCAACTATTAGATTAGTTTTTTTTGATAAGCTGCTCTTACTTTCCTTTGTGGGATAAGTAAAATTAGATTTCATGTTAGACATGACCCATGTCCGATGACATCGTCCTATCGCCCAGCCCTGTTCCTCGCTGCATGAGAAGGTTTAATACACACCAGCACAAAAAAACAAACAAACAAACAAACAAACAAAAAAAAAAACACACTGACTAAAAGCACCTTTAATAAAAACAGCTGAAAGACTTTTCATTCCTCCACTTTTAAAATGCCCACGTAACACACAAGTGAGCTTACCGTCTCCATCGGGTTCCACACTACACCCTGAGGAGGAAAACTTACATTTATTTGAATGCACCTTTTGTGCATGTGATGGTTATGGTTTCCCAGCCTTTAAAATTCACCAGCAGAAATATTGCAAACAAATGAACGTGACTAACAAGTTCAGCACAGCTGAGCAGATATTATTTGGTAGTAGATCGCATTACTGCAGTGGCACTGACATGTTAGTGTGTGTGGTGGAGTTATGAGTGTTTGGTGTGTGTTTAGACTTTTCTACATGTCTGCATAAATATGACCTAAAACATCATCATTAAGTCCTAAAAGTAGGCAACAAAAATATTATACTTGCTAGTATGTGAACCTTTGTTTTCAGTATATGCTGTGACCCCTTTGTGCACCAATAACTGCAATTAAACGTTTCTGGTATCTGTTGATCAGTCCTATACATCGTCTCAGAGGAATTTTATCCCGTTCCTCAGTACAGAACAGCTTCAACTACAGGATGTTGGTGGGTTTCCTCACATAAACCGCTTGCTTCAGGTCCTTCCACAACATTCCTCAACTCTTCTGAAACAAAAAGTCTCATTGGTTTAATCGGGTTCTCTTTGTCTACTGTTAGGACTTGTGTGAAAAGCTTGTGATGTTTTAGGTCATATTTCGGCAGATGTATAGAACATTTTAAAGGGTTCACAAACTTTCAAGCACCACTGTAATTACATTCTTCTCCTTTTACATCACAGAAATGCGTCAAAAATCGCATTAAAAAAAAAAATTAAAGAATGGCACCATACTTTTTTATTAAATATTTGTAATGGTTTTAATGGGAATTGTAATGATCCCAGTGGGTGTCTACTGGTAATTTGTTGCCTTCTATTGGTGGCACGTTATGTCTAGTGGATACCATTAAGGAAACCTTTTGGTAAGGGTTCTAATGGATAACAGCTGATGCTTAGTAATGGTATTTGTAGTGGAAACCATTAAAATTAGAACTGTGTTGGTTTCTATAGTTTTTTTTTTTTTTTTTTTTTTTTTTTTTTAAATCTCCCCGAGCAGGGTTCTGTCTTTAAGACTTTCCCATGCTGCTAAACTTTATACATACAGTTTACACAGCTTTCCCTCCAACACTGGAGACTCCTTCCAAAAATGCTAAATAAACGTCTCCTTACAGAAAAATTCGTGTTACTATAGAAACGGTGATGTATTAGAATGCGCACGTTAATACAGTCCTGTGATTTGTAGCTACACCACAGGAAATGAATGAACACTTACTGACTAATCAGAATCAAGAATTCAGCAACAAGAACCATCACCAAACCCTGACAAATATGCAACATTCCCATCATGTAGGAAAATTCAGGAATATGGGGAAAACCCACCCATATTCCGGCTGTCTTTTTGTTTACTACACAAACGCTTGTAGTTTTTTTTTTTTTTTTTAAATCTATTATTAGCCAGCATTAACATATAGCGGCAAGTATAGCTCTAAAACTCTTTATAATTTTAAACTTGCAACTAATTATGCTAAAAGACCAGTGTTATTAGCATGCTAGGTACTTAGCAACGCCCCTCTTTATTTCTGCACGCTAGTATATTAGCTAGCTGAAGTTAAGCTAACTAGCATTTACATTGCAGTATTTAGTATGACATGCTAAATATTCGACACAGCTATAATAATTGACTAATCCAAGAAGATGGAGCTAAAATATACGAATAACCGATCAATTATATTTAATTTAGCAGGTTTTTTTTTTTCATTTAAATGTGCATGGTTTGGCCTAAAATGTGCGTCCCCATATATGGTGGGATATGACAGTCATGCTAGTTAAGGTTTATAGCCAGTTTGTCACTTACCCCATGTTTTGCCTGCAGTTCTGCCATACGCTGCCGCCTGATAGCCTCCAATTCCTCATCAGCCATATCTAAGAAGGTGAAATGTACTCTTTTTTTTAGTGCAAAATATAAGTTATAAAGCCCAGGCTGAGCACAAATGATATGCAATGGTGTAGAAGCTAGCCAGGCTGAAGTAATCACACCCAGAGCAATCAATCAGCCACCCTAGAGATGCACGATAACAACGATTCTTTTGCCCCCCGAAAAAAGGTCATTTTGTTTTCTTATACAGATTTCATGCATCAGAAAAGTACCAATTTACGATTCTGAGGGGAAATGACTCATTTTCACTTTGTAGTCAGATCATAGTAAGATTCATCTGAGGATAACGCCTAAGAAGACCATGTCATGTCACTGAGATCAGTACAGAATGTTGATCTGCGTACAGAGACACAAACATCTTCCTCTGTTCTGTTTAAGGTTCGTCTAAACATCTTCCAAGATCTTCCTAAAACAAAGCCTGTTTGAACTGCCTCAAACTGCTTCTTATTGGTACACAGAATTATGTCATGCTCTGCGTTTAATATATATATATATTTATAGTAGTGGTTCAGCACAAGCGCTTCAGAGCGCTCTCATTATTCGGTCCTGCTTTATTCTGTCCTGTATTAACCATCTTTCTGTAATAAACCTTTTTACCTTCAGTCGGACACTGGAATAAAGTCGGTTTGATGTTGGACGTTCGATATTCTCGGATACGCGGAAATTAAGAGACCGTCTCAAAAGTTACATACGACATTGTCATACAGGTTTCTAACTTCACTAGCATTTAAAGGGAATGATGTACAGTCACACAACCAACTGGAAAGTGTTCATCTAGGTGTCAGGTATGACGTATATGTACAGGTATGTATCAGTGTCAGGTATGATTTTATATATATATATATATATATATATATATATATATATATATATATATATATATATAATACACACAGACACACACACACATACATACATATATGTGTATATATATTATAAATATATATATATATATATATATATATATATATATATATATATATACACACACACACACATACATACATATATGTATATATATATATATATATATATATATATATATATATATATATATATATATATATATATATATATAACAGAACAGAAGATGTTTGTGTCTCTGTACGCAGATCAACATTCTGTACTGATCTCAGTGGCATGACATGGTCTTCTTAGGCGTTATCCTCAGATGAATCTTACTATGATCTTACTGGATGGAATGGTTTTCTTCAAAAAATGTCGTATTAATGAAATAATTTTTATATATATATATATATATATATATATATATATATATATATATATATATATATATATATATATACACACACAGACACACACACACATATATGTGTGTATATATATATATATATATATATATATATATATATATATATATACACACACACACACAGACACACACACACACACACACATACATATATGTGTATATATATATATAAATTATTTCATTAATACGACATCTATTTTTTGAAGAAAACCATTCCATCCAGTATGGGTCATTTTGACCCCCTTTATGCATTCGTGAAGGTTTCTATCTTGTGCCCGATGCTTCCTGGGATAGGCTACAGGTTTCCCTGTGACTGTAAAGGAAGGATAAGCGGTATAGAAGATGGATGGATGGATGGATAAGAATCTAAAATATGTAGGTATAATATACAACAGTGCTGTTATACAAAAATTATGCATGCCGAGGTGGTGTCATGGCCCAAAGTTTGTTACTTGGCTTATGTCACACAACGTCATTTCTTTCGTATAATATTTTTGGTTTATTAGTGAATGAAACATCACAGTTTTAACCCTTTATAGCTATGGTTAATGAAATGAAATGTCCATGATCAAATTCAGAAAGCACAAACTCATTTCCCATGGAGGAAAATGTATGGGCTGGTCCAAACACAAGACTCCTGATCCTTAAGTGTTACAGAAATGTCTTCTAACAGAAAACTCCACAATATCAATGATTATATATTTTTCTTTGTTAAATAACAACACATTAAATAAAAAGAAAAATCTGTTTATTATAAGCCTTACATTTTGTGGAGGGTTTGCCACAGTAAATAAAAGTACCTGTATAGAAAATGAATCCATACCTTCTGATATGAGAATTCAAATGGTACAATGGTGCACCGTGGTATAATAAATGATAACCTATTTCTTATAGAACTAAATCATCTTTGGTCATGGACCCATAAACCAAAAGTACTATAATTGCTATCAATAACGCAGACAAAAAGGAGCAGTGGCAGTGAGTATAGCGTAACCAACAGAGTAAACAAAGTAAAATAGTACTCTTTTACATTACCACACAGTAATGCAGATGCTTAAGTTTGCTAAGTTTATTTAATAAATGCTATTTCATTCTCCAGAATACGTACAGAAATTACATTGGTACTGAGATTTAACCCGAAAGCTTCAAACTCAAAAGCCCTTAGAGTGTGAGGATGGAGATAAAAACCTACTGTGGTATTTGCAATTTTGTTCTTGTATGCAGTGGTTTTCAAAGTGGGGGCCGTGGCCCCCTTGGGGACCGCCAGGTGGCGCCCGGGGGGCCTCAAAAATTTGGTGTGAAAAATAAATTTTCACTCTGACAACCACACACACACACACAAAATCAATTCCTAATGGAATGTAATGTAAATATGTAAGGGTATGTATAAAAAAATGTTTATATGTATAAAAAAGGGGGATATATTCAGAAGTCTGAATTTTTAATGTGTTTTAAAGACATCTTGCAAAAGGGGGGCCTCGGTCAAATGTTAAATCCATTTGGGGGGCCTTGCCCTGGAAAAGTTTGTGAACCCCTGCTTTAATGTATAGTTTATTTTGTTATGTAACATTTTCCATCCTGTCACATTAGCTGAAACATAAATTTTACTTCAGAACCTGTAGTTCTATATGCACTTTTATGTCGGGTATTTTCATACAACCGAGCTACGTTTAAGTGACCTGTAACAGTTATTTTTCCTGTGTAGATGAGCTTCAGCCAGACATCAGGATCAGGCAGATCCGCGTGAATCAGTTTGGTCCCTGCACTTGTTAACTTCCTCTGTAGGTGCTGTACGAAAAGCGACTCAGAAGCAGTGGGATGTGGAATTTCTGAGAAGAATCCGTGATGGTGAAGACAATCTGCAGACAACAAGACAATGTCATTGTATTTTATGAACAAACATTGTGATCAAACGGTCTAAACAGGCAAACAGTCTTACTCATGAGACCAATGATCAATATTCTTTCTTTTTCCTTTAGAGTGAAAAAGGAAAAAAAAGGGTTGAGTGGAGAAAAAAGGTTCTTCAAGAGTTCTTTAAGGGTTCGTTGGATGATTAAGGATTCTTAGCTTCCAATAAAGGGTTCTCCTTGAAACACTTTCTGATAGGGACACACCGTTTGGTACGATTCTACGTTTAAGAGTTCCCTCAGAGGGACAATCGAACAACCTGCAAGGGTTATACGTCATTTAGAAGTGTAACATACAGTCATGTCCAGAAGTATTTGGACAGTGACACAATTTTTGTAATTTTGCCACTGTACACCATCACATTTGATTTGAAATGAAGCAATCAAGATGTGATTGAAGTGTGGGTTTAAAAAATATTGCATTAACCATTTAGGATTTATTTATTTATTTATTCTTTTACAGAGTCCCTCCATTCTAGTCCATGGGCTCAAAAGGAATTGGACAATTAACTGATAAGCAATTTCATGACCAGATGTGACCTGTTTCTTCGTTATATCGTGACAAATTAAGGAGCTTAAATGCCTGGAAATGATTCCAAGTGTTGAATTTACATTTGGTAGCTGTTCATAACAATTACGGGCCTGATTGTAAAATCTTTCCTTTAGAGAATTTTGTTTTCCACACTCTTTTTACTTTAGGATTAATTGTATCTCTTTGTTGTGTGATGTATTACTTTATGAGACTGTAAAAGTGGCTTTGGGTGTGAGAATCAATCAATCAATCAATAAAAATAATAATTGTTATTATTGTTACGTGTCGCATTTTTCGGAAATTTAAAGTCATTCATTCATTTTCATTTAGTTTTTTGTATAATATAATAGGAATAAATGATATCTTAAATGCAGCCCTGATTACTTTAAAGGTTGGAGGAAGTAAATTAACATATAATTTAATTCGGGTGATTTGGGTAATTCGGTTATCTTTAATCTATAAAGCTTAATCTTTAAACCCTTAAAATCACTCAGAACTTATATAAAATAATATCATGGATGTAATTAAAAAGAATGACAAAATGAAAGATTAATAAAAATTGTTCAATAAACAACAAACTAATAAAAATAAATAGTTCCTATACTGACTAATAAATATCTTGATGTTGTGGTTACACATAAAAGTGTTATTAGATAAGAAAAAAAAGGAAGAGAATATTTTTCATTAAGGAATAAAAGGCGCCGGTCATGAGTTCAACACTAACTCAGAGTTCTCAAAGATTTTTTAGCACACTGTTTCTTAAAAATGCAGCAACACTGCAACGACATGAGCATTAAAATGAATAACCCTTGAAAGGATTAAATCATAAAATGCATGTTTAAGTGGGACTTTTTCTCATTTACCTCAACGTACGGGTAGAAGCAAGTCTCCCCCAGTCCCTCCCAGTACTGTCCAGTCTCAAAGCACATCTTATAGGTACCAGGACTGAAGGCTTCTCTAGTGATGAGACCTGGACATCGTCCATCATTGTTAGTAGTTCTACAGGGAACAGATTTATAAGAGATGTGATCTGATTGGTTAACACATTAAACATTAAGCCACAGTGACATTTTACCCTGTTGTTAGACGGTTCCAAGCTGGCGTCGTAGGATCCAGGAAGTACAGAGTGATGCTCATGCCGGCAGCTGGTATACCCCGGCCAGTGTTCAGCACATGAGTGGTGAGGGGGCTCGGCGGCAGAGCACTCATTTCTGAACACTACAACGTGGAAAGCGTTAGTTCAGATAATGTCAGATTAGTTCACAAATCCAAGGCTCATGAACTCGA